>NW_017803898.1:2049300-2085455 GCF_001625305.1 Branchiostoma belcheri | reverse complement strand
TCAATGTCTCCGGAAAGACATCCCACGGGGAGTACACTTAGTGCAATTGACCGACCAGGAGAGCGAGAGATTATTCGAAAGTCGAAGTGGTGGAAAAACTGCACTTCATCAAGAAAGTGTTTGTGTAGCAGAGTGTGGTGACTACATGTTCGAAGAAGTCCAGAGAACAGTGTAACTAAACATACTCTGAGTTGTGGAAGAAGTGTGGGAGGTGGGCAGGAAGAGTGGGGAGGGGGGCAGGAAGAGTGGGGAGGGGGGCACAAGTTCAAGGTTAGAGTGCTCTATATACTAAGTTTTTTGGCGGGAAAACTTAATCCAATTAATTAACCAGGTGAGGGTGCCAATTATTTTTCTTTTGGGCGGGAAGATGGACCGAACAAGAAATTAGTGTGGAATTAATACAAAGATAGACAAGTTTTTCAGAGGGAGAAGTTTTTCAGAGGGAGAATTTAAGTGTAAAGAAAGGTCTAAAGCGACAATTTTGGGGGCGACGACAACAATGCAGCCGGGTTAATACGAAGATTTTCGGTGGGAGAATTTAAGTGTAAAGGTCCCAAGCGACAATTTGGGGGGAAATTTGGCAATGATACGATACGAAGAGGATGACTAAGGAATTCATGTGGCCGGCTAAGATTCAATGTATTTCGGCGAGAGAATTTAAGTGTAAAGGTCCAAAGCGACAATTTTTGGGGCAATTTGGGTTTCATACAATATGAAGAGGATAACGACGTGGAATTCATGCGGCCGGCTAAGATACGAAGTTTTTCGGCAGGAGAGTTTAAGTGAAAAGGTCTAAAGCAAAACAATTTAGGGGCAATTTGGCATTCAACCATACGATATGAAGAATTTTTCAGTGTTGCTGAACATGAAATTGAAGTCGCCGGCTACAATAAACGGAAAAGAGAAAGGTGAGTGCAAGAGAAAAGAGAAAGGAGAAATGTGAGTGTGAGTGCAAGTGTGTGCATGTGGAGTGTTGTCTCGTGTTAATAAAGAAACCATACTCACTCCTCCCCATCTTCTTTCACGCAGCCCTGCCTACAAAAGTCTGGTTCTTCCTCCTGCTGCAGTCCAGTCTCCGGGTCCTCATCTTGAAGACAGAGAAACAAAAGTCACTGTATTGACAACAGCAATTAGCCTTAATAATGCAAGATATTGTGTCTCGCAACATGCAAGTTTTCTTTTATTTTTATGACAGTACCAATGCTGCCTGTAAAGGTCCCAAGCACAGTGCATAAAGTGTAACATGCTGTATCTCAAATGACTAAAAGTGCAATGTGGGACCAAAGAGGTTATACTGGAGACATTATACAATGTAACCTCTTTTGTCAGACTAATTGTTTGAAGATGTGAAAAGGAGTCTAGAAAAGTGTGACATACTATGCAAATAAAAGCAGTGAAAGCTTTAAAGACTGGATGATTGGATTATAGGATAGAAATCTATTAACCTGGGTATGTTGCTGAACAAATAAAATATACTCACAACTGTTACAACTGTGCCCACTGTCTTCTCTCACTGCTTTGCTGTCTTAATTTCCTTCTGCATCTTCAAGTCAAATGGTTTGTTGAGCTGTCATCGCAGGTTTCTCCCAGACTGGACAGCCTCAGCACACACCTAAAAATAATATAAAACAGCATATGTGAGGCAAGAAATAAGTCATGTAAGTTGTCAAGCAAGTTGCTTGAATCGATGCACAAAAAGATAAGCTTTTCAAAGTTTTGCTGGTAGCAAGCTATGCCACAGCTCTTAATAATACATCCAGTAGGAAAGGAAAAATATATGACACTGTTGTTAGGTATTGTCTCACCTGCATAACCAGGTACAAACTCTGTGTCTTCAGGTCAACTGGTTTGCTCAGCCGTCATCGCAGGTTTTTCCCAGTCAGGACAGTAACGTCAGGACAGTAACGTCAGGACACAATCTTCTCTTGTCAGGTCCAGGCAGTAGTCTTCAATACTGCAACAGTCAGCATCCACCTAACTATACAAGAATTAGAAGTTACATACTTGTCTCAAATAACAAAGTAAATAGTAGGATAGTAGGTTGAATGCAAAATTCAGATTTTTCTCACCTGAGAGTCATCGTCGGTCTTCAAATCACCTGGTCTGGTCCAATCTTCTCTTGTCAGGTTTACGTACTGCATCAGTCAGTCACCTAACTATATGGACATTAGAAGTTACACACTTGTCTCAAATAAGACCATAAAGTTGTAGGTAAAGTGCATAATATTGGGATTTTTCTCACCTGATATTCCTCTTCGGTCTTTAAATCATCTGGTCCATTCTTCTCTTGTCTGGTTCAGACAGTGGTATCACTCCTATATAAGTCGACAGCCACCTAACTATGCAGACATTAAACGTGACACACTTGTTTCAAATAATACCAAGTAAAGGGTGGGTAAAATGAAGAAACGGGATTTTTCTCACCTGATATTCCTCTTCGGTCTTTGAATCATTGGTCCAATCTGTCTTGTCGGGTTCAGACAGAAGTTCTCACTACTGCATCAGCCATCATCTAACCATATATGATTATAAGTTGAACACTTCTCTCAAATTAAAAACTAGCAAAGCACGCACAAACACACACACCTAAAAATTATATATAATATCTTTACTTAAAAACAAACATTCCTCGACGAAAACTGCACATAATCTGCATCTGTATAGCCGGCATAACCACCTTTTGGCGTGACACACCAGCTTCGCAGGCACGCGGCGCGGCGGCAGCTGGCTATATTACACCGATCGACGTGTTATACCTAACCCTTGAACATCCAACTCTAGACATTGTTTAAAGCTATCTAATGTACTTGGTCACAGCGAATTCCACTCTGCGATAGTTCTACGAAAGATATTAAGAATGAATTCCTCGATCCTTGGTTGATAACTCTGGTACTTGAAGGCATGGCTATTTCTTGTTCTTTTCTGGGCTGGTATTAGGTACTTAGTTATTGGGACGTCCACCAGTTTATTCGTCATTTTTTACATCATGCATAGTCTGGACATTTTTCTTCTGTCTTCCAGTGACACCAAATCTAGGTTAGTGGAATAAGCTTTATGTGGAATACAAAAATACTGGGCGCAAAATGTTTTGAAAACACGAATTGCTACCTTCAAGCACAGTCAACTGTAGTGTTTGCGCCAGAAATACATGGGCTTGGTCATTATTATTTACTGAGTTGCTCTAAAATGGAAACGGGCAAGCTTTTAAATTATACATAATACATTGCAAACGATAACGAAGAAGGAAAGTATGGTCACCTGGACATAACTAGTTTTCAACAGTTTTGTATCGTATTTATTTCGGCGCCATGAAGCTTTGAGGCCCCCATCTTGTTTACGCAATTTTTTGGCGGGAAAAATAACTAATTATGTACACGGCCACATTCCAACTGGTTTTTTGAACCACGTGGAGATAAAGACAAAAGGTTTGGTCGATATAAAATTTCTTTCAACAAATATAACCTCAAAACACTAAACAACTGACTAAAAAGACATGTATATACATTCTATATAATTTTATATACTCTCCAAGCGCACCACACTTTGAAAATGTTGTTGAAAACGCGTAACTTGGTAGACTTTTTCTAAGCCTGTCTAAAGTTGGGAACGGTCGCCCCCTAATACAGAAATAGATAATTTATTACGGAATATAAATTGACATGTTCGTACTAGTTGCTAAGGAATAATGTCAGCCAAACAATGTACTGGTTTACCTGCAACAATGAGCGAAGTCGTCTCTATACCACGCTACTCTTCCCAACTGTCTCGCCATTTTTCTCTTCTCAAAATTCGCTAGGTCAAGAAACCCGCACTTTCTCTTTAAAACATCACCAGAACGGTACAAATCCTCGGCGAACACTCCCAGACATTCTGCTGCACACTTACTAAGACATTCTACCGACGAAAACGTCTAAAAAGTACCCAGTTTAAAGCTATCAAATGAAAATGCCCCTACTGTACTTAGTGACAGCGAATTCCATTCTGCGATAGTTTTAGGAAAGAATGAATTCTTGAACATCTCGATCCTTGGTTGATAACTCTGGTACTTGAAGGCATGGCTATTTCTTGTTCTCTTCTGGGCTGGTATTAGGTACTTAGTAATTAGGACGTCCACCAGTTTATCAGTCATTTTGTACATCATGCATAGTCTGGACATTTTTCCTCTATCTTTCAGTGACACCCACTGTACTTTAGTGGAATATGCTGTATGTGGAATACGAAAACACTCGGCGCAAAATGTGTTTAAAACAGGATTTGCTACCTTCAAGCATACTCAACTGTAGTGTTTGCGCCAGAAATATGTTGGCTTGGTCATTACTATTTACTGAATTGCTCTAAAATGGAAACGGTCAAGCTTTTAAATTATACACAATACATTGCAAATGATAATGAAGAACGAAAGTATGGTCACCTCGACATAACTAGTTTTCAACCATCTTGTATCGTATTCTTTTCGGCGCCCTGAAGCTTTGAGGCCCCCATCTTGTTTACGCAAATTTTTGGCGGGAAAAATAACTAATTATGTACACGGCCACATTCCAAAATGTGTTTTGAACCACGTGGAGATAAAGAAAAAGGTTTGGTCGATACACAATTTCTTTCAACAAATATAACCTCTAAATGCTGAACAACTGACTAAAACGACATGCACATACATTTCATATATACTCTCTAAGCGCACCACACATTGAAAATGTTGTAAACGTGGCAACTTGACTTTTTCTAAGCCTGTCTAAAATTAGGAACGGCCGCTCCCCAATACAGAAATAGATAATTTCTTACGGAATATAACTTGACATGTTCGTACTAGTTGCTTAGGAATAATATCAGCCAAACAATGTACTGGTTTACCTGCAAGAATGAGCGAAGTTGTCTCTATACCACGCCACTATTTCCGACTGTCTCGCCATTTTTGTCTTCTCCAAAATTCGCCAGGTCAGGAAATCCGTACTTTCTCTTCAAAACATCACCAGAACGGTACAAATCCTCGGCGAACACTCCCAGACATTCTGCTTCACACTTTATAAGACATTCTTACCGACGAAAACGTCTAAAAATTACCCAGCAAGTTTGAAAAAAAAATCAGCCTAAAGTATTCCTGTCGTGCGAAAGCGCCATTTTGAACTGACCATACCAAACTTGTTTTTACACAGGTGTGCAGAACGGCCGTGTATAATTAATGTGAAGCTGGTAGTCTAATTATGACGACCAATGAATGCCCGTTTCGGTGTCAGGCACTTATATGTGTCGAAGAAGGACGATTATATTATATTATATATAATTAAGAGTTAATGATCCGCCCCGATGTGAATATAGTGTGATAAAGCCTTATCAGTTGCTATAACCACCGAATGAAGCCACCGAGTGAGCGCCGTGAGGTGGTTATAGCAACTGACAAGGCTTTATCAAATCATAATCACCGAGAAAAGGGGCGGGCCATTAACGCTATTATCATATAGCCTATCAAAACTTAACACCGTAAGAGTGACACATTTCTGTATAATACATGCAAACTTAAATAAAATAACCTCCTTGTTCTGACGCGCGTCATTGTTGTCATTAACCTAAAAACAGAAAATACAATTCTATCCCTCAGCACCAGAAATATACACGACAGAAAGCCAAATTTTTTTCCTGCAACATTTGTTTATGTTAACTTATAAAATTGCAAAATACACAGTTCATTCAGGCACATACATTTGAGTTGGTCCCTGTAATTTCTACTTCTTAAGTATCATTGCTTTTGGTCCAACATTTTCATTTCTTTCATTTCCATATCCGTAAGGCAGTTAAGTTACTCATTCCTTGTCCTCCTTTTGAAAAGTATAAAATGTATAAAATGCTTTCTTCTAAGCAAATGAATTGTGAGCTTTGTGATAAAATGTAGCTCTTTGTGCACAACTGTTGCCAAGTGCAAATTTTCAAAGTATGTGATTTGAAAATATGCATCTATTTAAAAGTGTAGTCAGTATTTTGTCTTTTTTTCCTGGTGGCAGTTCTTGTCACATTGGCATGATCATACAAAAGTTACAATCAACTGTTAAAATTCACTGCATAGCAATGTTTGCATACTGGCATAACGGAATACTTATAATGTACAAGTTTTGTATTTCAATGCAATCCCTACATATGCATAGATTAGGCTATATGTGTGTCATGTACAAAAATTAAAACGGGAATGTCTAATTTAGACTTGAAACTTTATACTGTATATAACAATACTTACTGTGCATAGTTCTTGATACATTGTACTTGCCTGCATCTTTGTAAGATGCAGTTTTCAAAATGCAGCAAAATTACATTACTCTCATTACAAATTATGTCACTTTGTTAAATTCAGAATAAGTTATATTCATAAAATGACCATACAATGGCACGATTGTTTTAGTAAATCAATACTTCATATTTGACTATAGCAATATTAAGTGTCTTCAAAATCACTATTATAACATTAACAATTCTGAATAAAGAATTTGATGGTATTTGGTCCCTAAAGATAATGCAATATGAATATTCAATGCAAAAATATAGCACTGAATGGCACAGCAAAACACAGCAAGGTTTAGTAATTTAAAATTGATTGTCATGAAAATAGAATCTCTGAAAGATTATCAAAAATTATCAAGTATAAAACAGGTTATAAAAGAGTATAAAGCTTTGAGGGAATGTTATATTTAGGGTTCTTATAAAATCATTTTTATTTTACATACATTATATATGGCACACTTTGTTGCATTGCTTAAGCAAGCTAAATGTTAGGAAATATTATACTAATTGAGACTACACTATGTGACATGAGCTATGCTCTTTACGTTTAGATATTTTAAAAATAAAAAGGTACAAAATACTTTTGATTCATGGTAATATTTTCTATTAGGTTTTTAGATTGTCTTTATTGCTTTCAATTTAGTGTTAAATATAGCATGTTTTGTAATGTGTGGTTCAAAAGAATCATTATATTGTGTTTCAGAAATTACTTTGGTCCTCACTACAATTTGGATTTGTTATGGCACACTTTTCTTATATATAAAATACTGAAGGAAACTTTAAGAGCACACAAGTGCATTTTTGTCACTCTGTGCTCTTTGCAACTGTATCCCATTGCTTTTTGAAGACAGAGATACGAATGTACTGTACAGAATACAGCACACGTTTTACGTTACACTTTAAACTCAAGTGTAGAAGCCAGAAAACTTTTGCTTAAAGCTTCATAAGCAATACATTTCCTAAGCATGAAAGTCCATCTGTAGTGAGCAAACGTCTGCACAAAAACCCATGAAGTTAGTGCATTATAATTCTTAGTAAAACTGCAGTTATTTTGTAGCACAGTTTTATGCCTCAAATTTTTGTGTTAGTTGCAACACGCCCCTGTAATTTTTGCTAGGCCGCCTTCATTCTTAATACATGTACACAGCATAGTGGTCCAGCCATTGCCTGTGCACATGGTACTCAATCAGAGTTACATGTACAATTGCTAAAAAGATACTGTACAAAGTACAGTGCACACATGCAGTAATTTTACGTTAAAACTAACTCTTTAGTCATCCTTTCCCAGCAAGAATTATGCCCAGCACAAGGCAGAATTAACAGTTAATGTTAACAGCTTTATAGGCAACATTCCACTGTGCTCTTCTATTCAAGCCTTGACAGCTGTAGCCTTGTCTGCCTATACTTATACTGACCGTACATAATACATAATACACAATGTACATTTGTATAGTAACAATACCCATTACTTTCCAAGCAGAGGTTTGGATTTTGGCTTATTTTTGGCATGATGTTTTTAGGCTTTCTTAACAGGCTTTCTTTTTTGCAATGGAATCTTTTCCTACAACAATCTGTTGTCTACCTGTACTTGAAATGTGACCGTACATAATACACAATGTACATTTGTACAGTAGCAATACCCATATAGCCTTTGTCAGTACAGGTTTCATGAATGAATGAATGAACACCCCTTGTTATGAATACGAGTCCCTATTGTTCCCACTACCCCATGTCAGATCCTAGGAGTGTTATTGGAAAATATGGCATTTATAATAGGTAATCTCAAATCATGATAGTGACTTTTAATAATGACTGAAGGCTGATCTTTCTGTACTTGAAGGTTGGCAATACATATCATACAATGTACATTTTAATTTTGCAATGCACATGAAGCTACTAGCCTCTACCAGGCTTCGGGAGGCGACTGGAAAGAGTAGAAATTGGTGCAGCAACATGTTTTCTCCCCGCAGACAAACTCCCCTGACATGTTATCTCTCTATTTGGCCGATTAACTCTTTCCAGCCGCCTCCCGAAGCCTGGTAGAGGCTAGAAGCTACATGTTGTATATCAGTACAGGGAAGAGGTATTTTAAATCATGGTGACGGGAGTTTCGTCGTCCGTCGTGCTCCCGCTCTGTTCTCGTTCCTTCGCCCGCCGCCTCGAAGCGTTCCAGTTTATCGAAGCGTACTCCGTGGGTTCGTCCTCATACCGTGGCTTGGGGGGCGCCGGTTTGCTGGGCTTCTTGGGCGGAGGTTTCACCTGGAAATCGCTGAGCTCGGCGTATATAAGGCCCTGCGGGTTCTTCTGTTTCTCTGGCATCGACTCCTAATGGAGAAACAAACAAGACAACACATTAAAACAGCTTGTTAATGATACGAAACAGCCACTAATGATAAGCATAGGATAGAGGCAAGTGGTAGGCAGCCATCAAGTCTCAGACAGCATTAGAGTGCAAGCACGTCGAACCCTTGGAAAACAGGGAACAACAGATGATAAACTGGATAGTGAGTGAGTGTGAGTGCCTTCTACCTGCCTTTTGAAAACAGATTTTACAGGAAAAAAGCTGTACAGTATTACAAAAGACGTATGTAGATACAGACATTTGCAAAGAATGACGTACATTTGCTGTGCAAACACGAAGGTTTCCAGACTGTATCTTGCAAACAACATTGAGTCAGACTGACTTACAAACCAGTCTAACAATAGATATAGCTATAACTTGAAAAGGCAATGCTGTTTTGTGACTGGGCTCACCTGAGGGTTCTCATATGGATTCTCATCAGTCACAGCTGCAGCACCTGAAACAGGTGGGATAAGTTTTAAACTTGAATCTTTCTAAAGGCTGAGTAGGTATAGGTAAAGATAACCAGACCTGTAATTTGTCCACACATCCCATGTATGTACATAATACTTTAGAATCATTTCTACAGTCTTAAATGCAATCATTGTGAAGAAATCATAAGAATGGAATAAAGACATTGAATTTCTTTTTCATACCTTCTGCTTTGGGCACCTCATCGTAAAGTCTCTCCTCCTCCTTAGCTGTTGGTTTCTTGGCTACGGCAGGTTTCTTTCCAGGTGTTGGTTTCTTCTTGTCTTTCTTCTCCTTCTTGTCTTTCTTATCTTTTACCACTTCTGTGTAGATAACGTCTGGGGCAGGGGCTGCTGGGATAGAGGTAAGACCATCGTATTAAAGTTACTTTGAGTTATTTTTCAACTCAAGGGAGTGAAGTATATTGTATTTTGCTTGTCTGTCTCAGTGATTGTGTGTGTGTCTCACTGGTGTGTGTGTGTGTGTGTGTGTGTGTGTGTGTGTGTTTGCATGCGTGTGTGTTCTTTACAATTCCTATTACATGTGATATCTGTTTCTTTGACTTTTAGCTTCATCAAAATAGCATTGTGGGTTTGGGTTGAAGTCTGCCATCTCTGATTCCATTGATTTCTAGCATAAGGTGGGTGGCGTAACATAATTTAAAAGATTAATCAAAGAACTTCTGCATTAAACATGGCCTTTTACATGGTGCTGTTCACTTCCAAATTGAGAAATTCCTTAGTGGTATGTCAAAACTGCCTATTTGGTTTGTTAGCTATGTTCAACAATGAAAGACAGCTACAGGTGCATGTACAATACAGCCCTGTGCAGCACTGCCTCCTAGTGGCGACCTCGCACACTGCAGTGCGCCACGCCCCACAGTTAATGAATAGCGGCGTCACGCTGAGTTGAGCACTCTGTTTACATGTCCTTGAAAACTCCACCCCCTCCAGTATCGCCCCACAAGCTTTTCACTGATAGGCTCCTGCACAGTCTACCTGTGCTAAGTGCTACGTAGAACATAACACTACCACAAATACTGTTCCAAATGATTCTTTCAGAAAATGAAAGATCACATAACTTGGCCTCCAAGATTCAATTGTAGCATATTATCAGAAACAATACCAGTATATTACACACTACAGTTAAGCATACAGAAAGCTAACATGACCTTAAAAGTCACCCTCAAGCACTTTCCTTAAGCATTATACCAAAAGGACGTTAAAACTGATAAAAAACTGAAAACTCAGACATTTTCTCATTTGTAGAAGCTCCTTGATTATACACTGATAAACCCCTGTACACCTTACCAGCCCTAAATTATGTTGTCTGTACCTTTCGAACTGTTAAACTGTAAGGAACCACGCCCAAAGCACCCATTGTTTAGTGTGCACCTATCAATTACAACCAGTGTGCAGAGGGGCTTGACAAAAATTTACTCTGTTTACATTGCGCAGCTAAAGGTCAGCTTGGGGTCAGGGCCAGGCGGTGGCTGTGCAGAAGAGCCCCCTACATCGGTACTGCAGCTGCACCTGTCTCCTATGCAATATGCACCTGCTAAGTAGTGTAGCCTGAAATTTGGGTATTTTTTACTACTACAGCATTAAACTATGTCCAACTGATTAACTGATGTATATATTACCAGAAAAAAATCAACTTTGTTAATTTTATGTACATGTAGAAAAAAATTGAGGAGTTTTTATGCTGTGTTTTCAAGTTTCAAAGATGACTCAAAGTGTGTTCATAGTCAGAATTGATAAAATAACATACTATTCCTCTTTTCCTTTCACATTATTGTACTCTAGCCAAAAACAGAATTGCATCATGACATCCGCTTCCTTTTTTTCTTGGCTTTCACAGAAAGCAGAAGTGTGCTGTCATGTTTCTAACTTCTTTACACAAAAAGAGGAACTCTTGTGTTAGTTTCCTTGTCACACTTCCTTAACTCATGCTCTCCCACGTAGTTTTAATGTAAAGAAGTCTGCTTAAGTTACATGGTTAAAAAAGCATCCATGTGTTTTTTTAAACAAGTTTGTTTTGTAGGTGGAAACATTAAAGGGTTCAACAGGGCAGAACTTACTTCCTCAATTAGATATTAGTTCCTTGAGAAAGGGGAAATTTTGTTTACCCACATCTGAAGGTTGTGTTTGTAACAGAAGACAGAATTTCCTCATGCCAAAGTTTATCCTGTTATTGTTAGGAAAGTACCTGACTTCATAATGTGCGCTTAGAATGTTAATCAGAAAGGCAAGTAGTATAAAGCATAAATTTTTGATGCCAAGAACACTGTAGGATGTGTTATTTTGAGCTCTGCAACTTTTCTGTCTGGATATTACTGCAAATTCTTTAATTTTCGTGGTAGTTCTATTTTAGGGTAGGAGGAAAAGATTTTCACAGTGTTTTACATATATCATAAATTTGAGGTAGAAACAATCTGTATTACAGCATGCAGTCATAACATTGTAAATGCATATTCAGGGTGTCATAAACTTACAATGGAGACGACATGACAAAAATAAAATCACCACATAAGTTTGAAGAGTTACAGTTTTATATATGTTGTCCCTACAACACAACTGGTACCTGTATCATGTAAACAGATGTTTTCTGTATGAGAGGGTAGCAGCTATGACAGGGATGTTTCTGGCCCCAGGGTGTGAGATATACAGTGTGACAAGACTACACGTTTGGAAGTCCCCAAATAATTTAGGCTCCTGAAAAGGCCAGAATGTGGCTGACAAGTCACATATGGTGTCAAAAAACTTGTCTGCGATTTCATACTTTTTAGGGAAGGGTCACAGTTCTCTTTCTGGACTTAGCTAAGCAGAAAATAATCAGATCTAATTGTTTATAGGGAAGAGGAACTAAGGTGTTAAGTGCAATTTCATGGGGAGAAATGAAATCATTATGTTTGAATGAACACTACTACCATATAAATATGGTTTTAAGTTGATTTTTGATGAGGAACTGGTGATTAGAACACCTAATACCAGATGTAGCAAACTTTTATATCATTAGATCAGAGTGCATAGTGACTTTATTTGTGTATATAAAGGTATTTGTGTTAAAGTTGCATCCAAGCAACAGTCTCTTAAGTTTATAATATGACAAGAAATTCTGTTAATCTATCATCTATTATCTATCTATTATGATCATTTTGTGGACTAAAATTCTTGAAAGATGGATTTTAAAGCAGTCACGCCAAAACAAACTGCCATTATGCTGTACCATCAGACATAATCATAATTTTGTGGCTCTATTTTAAAGTTAAAATTCAAACTTCTGACTGAACAAAATTTTGTTTATTAAATCATTTTGTATCTATCTATGACAATGTTGTGGCCCTAGATGGATTTTAGAAGCAGTGACAGTCACACCAAAACAAACTGTACTTTGCACCACGTTACACTGTACCAGCAGACTTTGTTATTGACACCTTTGTTATTCATACCTGGGTACACCTGTTGGCGTACCTGCACGACCTTAACTCGACCTTTTGAGGAAATGTCAGCAATGACTCATGCCGTCGCTATGTGGCGTGCCGTTGCCATGCCAACCGTGCGTCACTCATATTAACGTCTGTTCGTGCGATCAATAATATTATGGGATGCCCCATTGCATATGCTTGGAGGTGGACCTGTTGACTTTACTTTACTGTTAAAAACAGGTGCAAGTGCTACTTGGATATTTTACCCAGTTTTGTAAAACACCTGAATTTTCTTCCACAGCCAAGAATACATGGACTTCAGAAATTATCAAAAGTACTTGTTGATACCACCCCACCCTTCACCTAATTTTCTTGAGAATGCACCCAATTAAGATCAGCAAATCAATTTTTAACGGCCAGTTCTAATCAATTTCATCAAAGCCCACAGACAAAAACAACCTTGGAAGGGGGCGTATCGCGTTCCACCCTGACAACCAACAGAACCAGACGTCAACAAAAGACCCGAACTACTTTCTCAACTTTGACCTTAGCTCAGGGGCTTCAGTGACACTGAAACTAGCACCACATTCAGAGCATAACAAAAGCTATTATATCTGTCAGTACCAAGCTTTTCAGTTAGAGTATGGGGGTGTAACCCTCTCAACAAATGGAACTATTAGGTTTCAATGTTTTCAGTTTCACAAGGTTTGTTCCCTGTATAACAGAGTGCAAGTACATAAAGAAAGATCTGTGCCTCTCAATAGCATGAATTGAAGAAAAATGTTTTCGCTGGCTACATTGACACTGAGTACCGTCAACATACATATGAAGAAAGTACCAAAATTGTTTCTGAGTACATTACAGCTAAATACTGTTATGTTACATTTTTTCGCATAATATATACATAATGCTTCGGATATGTCAACAAAAAGGTGTATTTTGCTGAAGAAATAATATGCAAGATTTTAGGCATCTTCACCTACGACTTATTATAAATCTTAAGAAATTATTTGACAATATTAATATCCCTTACCTTTCTTGTCCTTTTTCTTGTCCTTCTTAACTTCTGAGTACTGAGCACTTGGATCTTCAGGTGTTGGTGGCATGTCTGTGTACACGAAGAACAATTAAGTCAATTTTAGGCATTTGTGTCCCCTTAAGATCAAGTTGCAATAAACTTCAAGACATGACTGCTTATAAGATCCCTTCCTTACCTTTCTTGCCCTTCTTCTTGTCCTTCTTAACTTCTGAATACTGTGCACTTGGATCTTCAGGGGGTGGAGGCATGTCTGCATATAAAGAAAAAACAAGTCGATATCTTGATGTTGAACGCTGAAATTTCCATCCCTACACTTGTCTAGTATTATAATAATACATACTACTTTACTCCATCATTTATATGGTCCACTTCAACATTGTATTAATAAAAATGGCAGTGAAGTCTAATATGTTTAAAAAGGTGTTCCTTTACTTACCTTTCTTTTTCTTCTTTGATTTATCGACTGTGGCATATTCTGAGCTTGGGTCGACTGCCAAAGTCGGCTTTTCCTTGTCTAGTTAGAGAAAAAAATAGCAGTTTTCAGGATTAATCTTAAGTGACTGTGCACTAATTTTAACAGGGACTTAAATATAAATCTAACTAAGTCCTAAGTCTTACATTTTTTCACTCCTTTTCAACTTTTCTTTTTAAACAGGCTCTAAATCTTTAAGAGAAGAATATTGTATTCTGTAATGATTTTTTTTACCTTTCTTTTTCTTGTCCTTGTCGACTGTAGCGTACAGTGTGCTAGGGTTGGGTGTTTCATTGTCTGTTGGACAGAGGAATAAATAATTATAGATATGTCAAAGTGAATATTCTTTATTTTGCATGACAAAAGCACTCAAATATTACTGCAACTCAAAACTTTATTTCTTCTACATGTACAAGTTGAGATGGTACATGTACTCATACACTATTGAATGTCATTGTCAGACCATCTAGAGATAGTAGTATTGTCTTTCAGACAATAGCCTGTGCTGATATAAGGTAGAATTCCTGCAAAACATGTTAAATATTTCATGGCCTGCCCGTATTTTCAATGCATCTATGTTCAAAATTGAATACCCAAAAGTTGTTGGCATAACAGGTGTCCCAGTAATATAAACATTAAAATGTCTGACATGAATTGTCTGCACAAAAGATGATTTGATCTTGAGTTATCAAAAATGTTATTTTCGTGGCAGAATTCAAAACGTTCATACAAAGAAAATATTTGAATACAAAAGGGCTTTGTAGATCCATTGTACTAGGCAAGCATGATTTTTGCTGTAGACAATTATTGCATGAGAAGAAATACCAAAGATTTTATCTTTCGAAAAGCAATCTGCATCAAAGTCTGAATACAGGCAGGAATGTATTCTTTGTAGCTTTCCCTTCATGAATTTCAAAGGACACAGACAATCAGCATTTTAAAAAATGAATTAAAACATTTTATAACTCATTTCATGTTACACATTGTAAAGCCTTATAAACAAATTCTCTAAAATATATTGAGAGGTACAGGACCATAAAATACTTGTTAGCATCTAAAAAATGCAGTCAACAACCTTCAACAAATTTTATCACTGGCAATCTAACTCCTAAATGTTGCATGGCAGGGCCTTGATCAAATATTTTGACTCAACCCTAAAATATATACATTTTTCTACTTTTTAGAAGAGGAATATAACATAATATAAACTGTTGGTAAATTTTACCACGGGCTATCTAACTCTTAAATGTTGCATGGCAGAGCCTTGATCAAATATTTTGGTTCAACCTTAAAATGCATAATAATATGATGTTTTTTTTTCCTTTTAGAATAGGAATACAAGTAGATTAAATCATCTAGTAATTTTTCTAAGTGCGTATCTTTACCAAATTAGCTCATGCATAATTAACTCATAAGGAAATGGCCTTCGTTATTCCCCCTCCCAACGTTTCCCTGTTTGATAACAATCAGTCCTTATGAACAGTTGAACCGGCACGCCGGTTCAGAGTACACGCAATCCCCCGTATCAGTAAACACTGTCTGGCTATTAGTGGCACCTGAAGCCAACAGGCAAGGCACATTTTGGCTCAGAGCCAGAAAAGGGAGACCGTGGAGAGAGCTCACTGGCTGTGAGCGAAAACGAGGCCGTATGACCGCCGCTCGACCCCCGAAGCTTTGTCAGAGAACTTTGAACATGTCAAGAGAACTTTCGTGAAGCATATTGGAGCAATGCAACAAGTGTTTTGTAGAATAATTTGTGTCAGAAATAAACTAGTACATGGTTGTAAAAGACTAAATTAGTATTCTAAGCCAACACAAACAGTATTTTGAAGAACAGGTTGTGCCAAAACCAAAACAAAAACAGGTGTAGATTACAAATGTACATTGTATTGTATGCACAAAGAATTATGGCTGTTTCTAGCAAATTTTGCTACCCTTAGGCCTCTAAAATTTATACCAACTATGACAGATGACATTCAAGAATCATGATGACAGTTCATACATGTATCTTTGAAATTTCTCTTAACTTAGTATCTCTACAAGTAACGTTATTGTTTACAGCTACATCCCTCAAATATTTGCTCTCTTGTCTTTCAAGGAGGAATGCCTTTTATTTCTTATGGATCATGATTTACAATATGGTACACACCTGTTGTACATTAACACCAGGCAAACACTTCAGCAAATGTTGCTTTAGAGAAAATTTGACGAGGTATTGACCAGGGTAAAAAGAGAACTAGAAGATATGAACTTCTTGAATTTTAAATTTGGCATAAAAAACAGAAACACAACTGTTTATATCTCTTAGATCTCTTCCTACCCTGGTCATGCACAGTATGAGCTGTTTGTCATCCTGTCTTACATTTCTTGTGGTTATTTATTATTACACATTATCATGTGTGAATCATAGTTTTTATCATCTGTAGCTTGTGTGGAAATGTTTTGGGGTAAACCACTCAAGTGTGGTATAACTGGTGACCTTACTGGGTATTATTATTATTTATAGGTCACTACTTCTGAACAACAGAATAGCCGAGAGCAATGTAACTTTTTAAGTTTGAAACATTTTTGATACACAAATAATTTAATGGTCATCTTTATGTATTGTTGGAGTGAACATATTTCAAGTCAACATATTATTAAGTTTGAAACTCTAAACATTTTTGATGATACACAAACAATATGGTATCATTAAGTATTGTTGGATTGAACATATTTTAGAAATTAAAAGAAGATCGTATAGCTCAATTTTTCCTTATTTCTGACAGCTGTGCAGCATGTTGTTTACCATATGTTTTGTGGGAAAGTTTTGAGTGTGGTACGTCTGGTGACCTTAGTGGTTCAAGGTCAGTTGTTCAGAACAATATGGTGGCCTGAAGGTATGTAAGTCACCAGGACATCAGACTAACACAAACCTACAATGTAAATTACAAAGTGTGTACATGGATATAAATATTGTGGCACAGACATGCTTCTCCAACAAGACCACCTGTTGGATTTCTTGTGGTTGTTTATGCATTGCATACAGAAAATTATTTTTCAACCACTTGCAAAGTTGTGTGATAAATTTTTACTTGCAGGAAAAAAAACTAAGTATGTAAAGTCTCTCAACAAGACAAATTCTTAAACAAGACCAGCTGTATGATTTCTTGTGCTTGTTTATGAATTGCATACAGCATATTAATTTCCAAACACTTGTGAAGTTGTGTGAGAAAGTTTTACGTTCAGAAAAAAAAGTTGTGTGATATTCCTGTCTCTCAACAAGACAAATTTTCCTTAGAAGTATGACCTGTGGTCCAAATACTCCAAAGACTCCTCCTCCAAGCTTACAACATGTATCTCTCTTTCTAGATCATGGCTCAACATCAGACAATCTGTACAATAGTACAGCTTCCTAATTGCATCTAATATGATACTAATACATTTGGGATTTCTATTCAGACAGATAAAAACACATCCCAGACACTCTCTCATGCTCTCAGGCCATTAGGCTGTCTAAACTTATTACTGGCCTCCTGAATGATTCAATGTTCCCTGAATTTGTGTGCCTGCTAAGCAGATTTTCTAGGAAAAGCTGATTCAACGGAAAGCTTCCTTGTTGAGTTTGTCTGGGGTTGAGACATAGGATTTGTTGAGATAAAAAAGGACTAATAAATCAGACAGACACTTGCACGAAAACATGGCTCATCAGAGTGGTTCGTAAGCAGAAAACTTGAGCTTATGCAGAGAGCACTTCCAAACATTGTTATAATTCTCAAAGGGAACTATTACTACAGAAATTTACAGGAGACAGGCTGACTAAAAGTTCTAAACGGGAACTATGTGGTTCCAGATGTCTTACTGAGGGACAACTCACACTCACTGCACGGCTTAACGTCCGTTGTTCATAAATCGCGGACAACTGCGTGTGAGAGATGTTGGTTAGCTTGAGGAATGAATCCCCTCTACTATATACTACAGAAATGTACATGTACAGATGAAATAAAAGAGTCATATAAATGCCGAAAAAGCAGAATATAAATTTCAATGGATGTAATAAAACATTCAAGTACTGTTAGTTTAAGCCCAGATAAGTACAATTTAGCATTCACAACCCTAAGCCATGGTATTAGCATCTCCTACTTATCACATATTTTCTCTCACTGCTTTAGGGGTGGCTGCTTATGAAAAGAGGAAAAACAAGTTAGGAAATGAAAAATAAAAATTTCTTGAACATGTTTTTCAGGATTCTTCATCAACCAAGCTTTGGGGTCAGATAAAGTATAAGGCACCAATTTTATTAGATGATCAAAAACACAAGTCATCAAGTCTTCAAGTTGACAAAATAGGAATTTAATTTGTTGAAGAACTTTTCAAGACTCTTCATCAACCAAGCTTTGGGTTCATATAAAGTTTAAGGCCACCACACCTATTTCTTAGAAAAGCTAGTCAGGTGAGAGCTAGAGTGTACAATGTATTTGCACAAGATAACAAGTAACTGCCTTCCTGAGGTGGTTTGCATGACCCTTCAGTACATAATATATTACCCATTAAGTAGAGATCTTATGGCCTCTACAAACTCAAGAGTAGACAGCTATATGATACATTTTCAAGTTGTAATTTTTCTGCACATAAAGACAATATACTAGGATGCGTCTTTTTACCCATAATTTGATGTTCTTGTTCCATATGGACCTAATATTGATGATAAATAAACAGTTGCCTGACAAGGAAAATATTTTGTCTGTTGTGGTGTCAACATTTGAATCCTGGTGTGCATGCATATATTACTCTGTGTTTTCAAAGGATAACCTTCTGAATTAACTTACCCAAGTAAACAAGTAATAATTTGGAGCAAGGAGGTTTATTTGGAGGAAGTTTGCAGCAGAAGTTAAAAAGATCTCAACTTTCTACTCTTACAATATTGTATGGCTTGTTGTGTTATGTGAACTGTTTTGAAGGAGGTATATTTCAACTTTTGGTTTTAGGTTCCAAAATGTTTGGATTGTGCAAAGCATAATGAAATTTTAACTTCTCTTTTCACATTGTTCAAACCCTCCCTAGTGACTGCACAACTCACCACAAATTATGTTAGCTCAACACCGAAGTCAAACATCACAAAGTTCAATATATAACTGACGCTTGAGTGACTGTTATTTGCCCCTGGCCCCGTTGCTTTGTTAGCAAATGTCAAGCTTCAAAGCCAGAGACGCCAGCGGTTATGCTTCATAGATAAAGAGGAATTTTCTTCCTTGTGGCTCTGTGCTTGAGAGAGTGGTTCGAAAACAAGATCCTCAGTTGCTAAGATAACTTCAAAGAGAGCAAAGAGAATTAAAAATTTAGTCATAAGTGTACATGGATCTTTCAAGCCATATTTCTGTACACTTTGTTTTCATTAAATCAATATTTAACCACCTGATATGATTATGAAGAAAATATTCCATATTGATCCATTTTTTTGAGTTTGAAAACAACATCACATGTTTCTAAATGTGATTTTACAGAGAGCAAATAGCAAATGATGAATCCAAAGAGAACATGTATCTTTGAAATTATATGTCACCGGACAATGTTTTCTCCTTTATTAATAAATCACGAGTTAGATGAGCATAATGGGTTGCTAAATATGATTTAATAGAGAGCAAATAGCAACTTAAACTTTTGTCTGAGTGTACATCGATCTTTGAAACTATATTTCTGTACATTTCTTGTTATTTTCTGATAAGATTAAATGTGACCATTCGAACACTTCATACAGAGTAAACAAAGCTCAAAATTCAAAGGCTACGAGCCGCTTTGAACCCAAATTTTGTGTACACAATGTCTTTCAAATAAGATCGTATCATGATTTTCCGAGTTAACAGTAAATAATACAAGCAGACCTCCTTGAAAACAAATTTGCTGTACACTGAGGATTTTGGAGTAGATAATACAATAAAATATGATTTCAGGATTTATTAAAAGTAACCCAAACTCACAGGATACACTATACAGACCACTTTGAAACCATATTTTCTTTACACTAAAAGTCGCTTGAATAAGATCATGACTTTTTCACATAGGAAACTGCAAACCAATCTTGTCAAAGTGTACAGATGTGTTTGAAAGCATATTATCTGTATACCATATTTCTTTTATTTTTTTGAAGGAGAAGACCAATCTATAGTCTTCATGTACTGGTAAGCCAAGCTCAGAGATTGCAGGCCTCTGTGAAACCAAATTTCCTGTGCACAGAACCATGCAGATAGAATAACATGGGGCCAATTTCATGCATATTAAGTAGAACAGACTGATTTGTCTGGGCCCACATGGGGGCTTGCAACATGTTGACAGGAATTTTCCAAACCTGGGCTGAAATGAGGACCCCTGAAATTGTCAAGTTCCATAAATGAAACCTATAGGAGAATCCTACTAGTTTGGAATGGTTTAGAAATGTGTCTTTCTATCCATTTTTTTCTTGTAAATCATGAGGTAAAAAATATACAAATCTGAACTCAAATGAGAACCCCTGTATTTTTTCTGTATCATGAATGCCTGTATGGAAACCCTACTGCCTTGAAACAGTTTAGAAATGTATCCTTCTGTCCATGTTTTTCTTGTAAACCAGAAGCTTTAGACAATACTGCATTGTTTTGCAATCAAAATGCTATTATCAATATGTGAATACACTGTGAAAGCTTAGATCAAGCTTGCTAAATAGGACCTACTACTCAATTCCAAAACACATCTTCACACCTTCACAAAGAGGTGATAACAAGACAACAAAGAGGGCCCATCATCCCTATTCCCAGTTTCCCTCCCCACTAATTAACACCACATTGCCATGCCCCTCCCCCTATGTTATTGCAGGTTAACCTCCTACAGTGTGGCTGGCATCTGTGGGGCATGGCTGATAAATCATGCTTCAAGCAGCCCTTCAACTGGTCAAGACCCTTGGGAGGAAGGGGTATTAGTGAGTTACACAGACTAGTTACTGTTTCCCTCCCCCTAGCTACTGTACACTCTACACTCTGTTGTTTAATGGATGATTGAAGGCCATCAATAACATGAAAATGAAGTCTCTGGATAACCTAACTAAAACCACATATTTAGCAGCCCTTCTGAAGACCAGGTCCTTGGTCATTTCACAGTCTAGTAAAACTGTCCCTCTTATATGCCCCCTGTAGTTAGCCTGCCTGTGGTCAAGTCTGTGGCTAGCCTGACTAAAACCACATGTTTACTGTTTATCAGCCCTTCTGAAGACCAGGTCCCTCTAGGGAAGGAGTATTAGGCCCTGGTCATTTCACAGTCTAGTGAAACTGTCCCTTCTACTAGCTACTGTACACTCTACCCCCTGTAGTTAGCCTGTGGTCTGTGGTCTAGCCTCTGGCTAGCCTGACTAAAACCACATGTTTATCAGCTACTAGTATTTTGGTGGTCAGGTCCCTATACATGTAGGAAAGGGGCACTAGTATTAGAGCCCTGGACAGTGCCACACCCAGTAGTTACTATAGACCTCACCACCTGTAGTTAGCCTGGAATTGGGGAAGGGTCCCTGGTATAGTTTCAAGGGTGAAAAACTCTTTATATCTTCCCTCCTCACCATTATCCAAAGATCACACTGCCCCTCCCCCTCCCCTTTCAGACTTTACCTATGAGGGAGTCTGTTGTTTTTACTGGCAAGGTGCCAATTTCCAACACAGGGCTTTGCAAATACACAATGTACTCTACAAGCAGAGGCTAGCCCTGTTCTGGACATATTTAATTGAAATTTTGGGGGGCATTTTGGACATTTCAAAGCTCTTTCTAATAGGCATTTTGTCTAGCTTTCTGCTTTGTCAACTTTTTTTTGGTTAATCCTTGCTGACAAAATTAAAAATTATAAGCCTGACAAAACACCTAAAATGGCTAAAAATATCATAAACATCCCAGAGGCTGTTCTGTTTCACTAAAATATTGTTCATGGCACTCGGGACATATTCCTGACTCAACTCTTGGCAAATTATCAAATATTTTCCAGACCCTTTATGCTTTGATGTCTGAACCCTGCCTGTGCATATGCATTATTAATGCAATCATCCACCTGATGCTTTTAGCTGCCGGGATCAATTTTCATACCTTGTCTCTGTTCAAGGTTTTCAGTGTCTGGTTTATATATTTGAGATACATCAAATACGAATCATATTTCCCAAGCTATGTACAATGTATCTATATCATTGATTATTAAGGGCATAAAACATAATGAAAACTTCTCTTACTAGACTAGTATACACCATATAATTGTTACAGTCAGTAATTGTGTTCATTCTTCTTTCAGAAAGTAATTTTCAATTTCGTGACAATATCTTTTTTTTTTTAATTTCACAAATGGGTCCATGCAATTACTGCTACTGAGTCATTGTATCTCTTAGTGCCCTTCCCTATACATGTACATTGTGTGTGCCTACTCTATGCAACAGGTGTGTGTTTATCTGTGTTATTGGCTACACCTAGAGCTGTGTACCGGTACGCAGTACCGATACTGTACCGGAAAAATTGATTAGGTACAGGTCCAAAATACCTAATCCCTCAGTACCGGTACTGTACCTAAACAATTTCACACCAATTTTATGCCTATTTGTGACCTCAAATGTGTAAATAGCTGGTTAACAATGGGTCCCTGTGTAAGGACAGTGTGTTCATGAAAACAAAAACACTTAGTTTTGCCTACATTTTATCTGAGCATTCGCCATAAACAAAGAATAAACCTTAACTATCAAGTTTATTTATGTTTTTGTGTTATTGAAGGAGTTCAGAAGAGCATATAAATTGGTCGAATTGTTCAGGTACAGGTTCAGGTCCGGACCTGTACCTAAACCTGTGTACCTGTACCTGTACCTGTACCTAAAATTTGTTTAGGTACACAGCTCTAGCTACACCTCACATCTGCTTTTAGTTTTAGGTGTGACTCATACAGTTTCACATCTGGATTATATCATAAATATTCTGCTTTCTATGCTATGGGAATGACTTATTATACATTATACATGTAGTATGGCACTTAGGAACAAAGCAAGTTTAGTTTCACTTTCATACAGTGTATTCTTAATATGCTATAGGTATGACTATGACTCATGTGAAAATGAAAGTGTTTCACTTTCTATGTTGTGTGTATGACTGCGTCTATTATTTTTAGATTAGATTTCTAGATTAAGTTTCATTTTCATACATGTAGTTTCATATGCTATGTGTATGACTCATGTGAAAATGAAAGTGTTTCAGTTTCTATGTTGTATGTATGACTGTGTCTATTATTGCTTTAGTCTTGGATACCAAACAATGGTAGCAATCAGGTCTTTTGTGTTGCAGACCCTAAATATAAACATGCGCCAGATGTCATCAGCACTGGGCTGTAAAACTATAATTGTCACTGTGTAATTTAGGGTGTGGTTGGTTGGGCTCTTGTTTGCTCTTTGTATCTTGGATACAAACACACAGCTCTGCCTCTCACTCGAAACCTTACAAGTGGTTACAGGTTTCCAAATGGACATAATTTCTAAATATGGTTTCTCTCTCTCCACACACACACACACATATATACATTCTAGAGAATTGAGACTAAAATTCTTATTATGAGAACATCTTTTATGAACCAACCTGTTACAGATATTTTGTTCAATGTAAAATAATTCCACAGAACAAAACATTACAACTGAAACAAAGCTTGGCTGACCATTTCTGACAAATTCACCAAGCGAAAAACAAACAAAATTATTGCCGACCCTCAATCTCAAACAAACTTGACTGACAACTTCTGACAAAAATACCCAATATCCTGATTCCTTCATCAAGCAAAACTTCAACAAACAAACAAAAATTTATGAAAGAACTCACTGTTCTTGTTGACAGTTGCATACTCCACATTAGGGTCTAGTGGCCCGGCTGTTGCCCCAACAACTGGAGCTTTCGTCCCGTCTCCCTCAAAATGTACATCATCATATGGGTTTCCACCTGCCATGGGAACTAAACATGGAAAAAATACAAGAAGTCTTAGACTTTTCAAACTGGCATTTCAGTATTTAAGAAGATTGGCCAAGTCAACAAAAAATCTTCTTGGAATTGTGCTCCAAATGTTTTCCAAAATCAATGTGTATTTCTTTTTGCTATGATCTATGATCCTAATAAAATGTTTGGAAAAATTTCATATACTTAGTTTATTTCAATCACTGTGACAATCTTTCCACAATCATACATAGCACTGTCTCTAGAATACAACAAACAAAACAGACAAACAAGCAAACAGCTACAAGTACTGTAAATGTGGTCTTAAATATTACAAAATGACAGGGGTACAGTATTGGGACAGTGGGAAACAAACAACTAGTCTATGTTGGAGCAACAACAACAAGGGAACATTAAAACAACAACACTAAGGGGTGGTTATTGGGGATCACAACACACATCTTTAATTTCACATACCGGACGGTGAGGTTGCATACGGCCCCTCCAAATCTTCATCTTCCATATTTGGAGTGAGGGATGTGGGGGAATCGGGTACTGGGACGTAGGGTCGAGCGATACCCATGGGTTTGGGCTTCCTACGTTAGGAAAATTAATGATGAAAAGTGAACCATTAAAACAAGAAAATATTTTTTTACCTGCCCCGTTGGAGGGAACTTCAGCATAAGCAGGGTCGGGGCTGTTTTCGGTGTCCAAACCGGGGTTGGATATGCCATTCAAGCTCGGTCTATCATCACGTGTGATTCTACAGGTAGGGACAGCGAGAAACACAGGAGTTTTACAGACTAAACTTTGATTTTCAAAATCTATTCATTTATACATGCTGGCTGATTTATAAAATGGCCTGAGAGAAGTTGTAACGGACCAGATTTAGGTAATTTGCAAGTTTGATTGTTGAATCTTAGCTGATGAGTTGGTTTGTTGTTCATGGATGTGGCAAGAATAGGTTTGAACACTAGACTAGGATTGGACTAGAACTAGGCATGAAAGTTTCATTTTCAAATCTCACCTAAAATGTTGGTTGGGTTATGAAATAGGCAAGAAGGAAATTTATCTAAGTCTTAGATCTATGCATGTATGTTTCAATACATAATAGCTTACAGTGTACATGTAGATCACAAATCAAAAGTTCCAATGACAGAAAACAAAACACAATCAAAGTTGAACAAAATAAAACAAGGGTATAACCAACCTTTCTCTTAACTCTACATCTTTCTTGTCTGAAAGAAAGTAAAGAAATGGCTTACAACAAAAAAGTACACAAACTTGTGAAATGTGCAATAAAGTGGTTGTACTGTGTCTAGAAAATAATCTTTAAAATGAGTTAATTCATCAAATTTACCACAACTAACTTTGAGAAAGAAATGGTGCAAAAAGTTAAATTGAAAACAGATTTCATACTTACCATTGGCTGATTTTCTTCTTCTGACTATGAACACTCCAACACCAACAATAGCCACAAGCACCACCATACACACTACTGCTATGATGATAATAGTGGTAGTGTCTCCTCCTAGGCCTGTGCCTGTTGTAAGGGAGGAAAAAAAAAACTCACATAAATATGATTATAATACACACAATTATATAAACTGGGTAAGGGATCAGGCAGCATTTTGGCAATGTAGATTTTGATAGCTTTTCAGAAAATAAAACATTGGCTTGAAGTTATTGATGCATTAAAGTGAAACATCTTCATTGTAATTATACAGTTGACAATGTAAAATGTTCAATCTTGGTTAATGTTGTGTGTAACACAGACAGGTTTGACAGGGAATTGAGAACATCCAAAATTATTGAAAAATCACCACAGAAAGGAGAAAGACACAAAAGAAAGTTAAACAGAAAGACAGACAGGCAATATATAGGCAACATTCCACTGAAGGAAAGGCTTACACCATTGAACACTGGGGATTTTATGTGCAGCATGCAGCAACTACAACAAACCATTTGACATGCTTGTTTACTAAATTTGAACTCTATACAGTCTTTTTGATCAAACATTAAATGTTGCACAATTGAAATGAAAAAAGCAGTCATAAGGACAAAAAAGGATTGAACACAACCATACCTTATGATGTTAATGATGTGATAACACATTGCTGTGCATTTTATACATTGTCTACATTTATGGAATCATAATTTATGATATTATAGAACTACAAGTTTAACTGAAGTTGAAATGATATACCAAAAATGACACAGATTATAAGCATGGCCTAAATTTATTGATTTAGTTGAAATCATAACTGTTATAGGACATTGTGTCCTGTTAAAACATGCGGTATGACAACTGAATTCATGCAACAATATTAAATATCAGATACAAAGTAACTTGTTTACAAATAACTTTGATCAGAAGTTCAACATGCATTTCATACACACTAAGGCAGCTTTAGGCATGCATGCCAGTTTAGTATTGCACTTATAAATTAGTATGCAAAATGGCTTTAAGGTTAAAGGTAAATTAATATTGCACAGTGTATTCAGCTATTCTATAATGATCGTTTTAAGGTCTGTAAATTATTTAAATTACAATGCTCTCATGTAAGGTGTTTTGTATGTTACAAATTTACATCATTTCAAAAAGTTGATATTATACAATCCTTGACAATGGCTTAGACATGTATTACTTCATATACAGTATGAGT
The DNA here is from genome assembly GCF_001625305.1 of Branchiostoma belcheri. Lineage (NCBI taxonomy): Eukaryota > Metazoa > Chordata > Leptocardii > Amphioxiformes > Branchiostomatidae > Branchiostoma > Branchiostoma belcheri. Next base: position 2,058,833 of record NW_017803898.1, on the reverse strand, counting down.
TGGTAGAAGAGGTTTTACAGGGTTGGACAAGTTTTCAAAAATACACTTGCCCCATCGGGCAAGCGCATGGTCATTTCTACTTGCCTGAACAAACTTATTACTTGCCCAGTGCAAAATATAAATGACCTATTTCATACATTTTTACCGCAAAGAAATTTTTTCAGTAAACTCAGCACTTTATACTGTTCTATGCTTGACCAATATTTTCCAAAGTAAGGAGGTTTGAGACTTGCAAATGGTTCTCTGATAAAAAGTCATATTATGGGAATTTACATTATGGGAAAATGATTAAAGATTTTGCTCCAAACACTGGGGCACAGTGCCACATACCAAAAATTTACTTGCCTGATGGGGATATTTACTTGCCCGAACAGTACTTTTACTTGCCCTGGGCAAGTGGGCAATGGGACTTGTCCAACCCTGTTTTAAAAAAAGCTGCCTTTCATCTCTGATTTAATTCAAACTTGACAACATTTTCTCTGTGAAAGATTCATCCATATGTTACATTGTAGCTGCCATGCATGATAAGCAACAATTTTTGAGCTGTCACTTGTACTGAGTCTCCTATTCAAAGCTGATGTTGACAATTTTCATTTCTTAAGATCCCTGAAGCTCAATTCTTTCTTTAACCAACATTTTGACCATTTCTGTTCTGACTAGTATCTCTCATTCTGATCTCATCATGTCCTTGACACACTTTTTCTTTTTCTTCAGCTTCCTCACAACCAGCAACATTTCCAACCTGGGTCCTTTTCTGAACCCTCTTTTTCCAATACCAGATACTAAAGGCAAGGATGAGAAGTATAGAAAGGCAGACCAAGATCCCAATGACAGCATTTCGTGCTACAGTGCTCAGACCACCTCCTGAAAATTCATGCAAAGTATGCATTCAATAAAACCTTCAAAAATTGGCAATAAAATTTCTAGCAGACAAAAATTGTGTTGGGTGGGTTTTCACAAACACAGACAAGCTGACGCCAGCAAAAATCGAGCAATGCAGGGTCGAAGTTCGTCAAGGAAGTAAAACTCGGGCAAAAATACGGCCGTTGAGGGGGACAATGTAAACAGAGACTCTGGCAGGCAAACAATCCGTGCACACAATAGCACCTGTTGGGACAACAAAGCTAGCGTGCCTCGGACGAAAACACAGGGTCATGGGACTCAACTTTATACACTAAGCAGACCGTAGCAAGCAAAGGTGAACACCGTAGAAAGCAACACCTTCAGGGGTATCTCTGAAACACGGGCAACAACGCGTTTTGCCAGGCAAACAAGGCACGAGAAAGTACTGTCACATTCATAAAGCCAGTGAGATTCACATCAAACAAAAGCAACTAAAAACACCATGTCAGCGAACAGCACAAAATAGAATTTGAAAACATGATTTCAGACAAAAAGCATGGCAAAGGCATGCATGAATAAGACCAATAATCTCAGTTTACAGCAAACAAAATGACTCAGGGCCTGTATAGAATGTAAACTTAAAGCAGATGAAGCAAGAGAAAAATTTCCATCAAAATCCTGTTTCAAAGTCATCATTATTTTTAGGCAAGTCTTCCTCATCAATTAGATGCATGGGCCCATCTGACCCTGGACTTTCGGCTGCCCTTCTTACTCCTCCATTGCTGTGAGCTCCAAGCTGATTTTCTTTCTTCTTTTTCTCAAAATACTTGATCACAAGAAGCAGAGCCACAACTACAAGTACAGTAATGACTGCTGCTACAACGCCAGAAACCAGCTGGCCTGGCCCCATTTGGTTATTAACAGGGTCCATACCTAGAAATACATTAATTTTTTACAAACTGGTCTGATCTTTTGTGACATCTTGAATGTCTAATTTTCTACATCAAAATCAATATCCTGGAGTTCATTACCTTACTGTTATACTTAATTAAATGGTTAATCCTCCAACAGTATTAAGTACTAGGCTTTCTTGCACTGAGAGGTTACCAATCTTCACTACATAGCCTTGCTCTCATAATTTCATGCATATTAAAAGAAATTGGCACCCAAGTATTGCTTTACATAGCTTCATGCCTCACAGCTGTTATGAATTATTTAAAAGTCATCTAATATGTTTCAGTGATCACATATGGCAAACCTAACATGGTAAGAACAATGGAAAAGAACAGAAACTTACCCTGTCTTGCAGCTGCATTGTGGTGTAAAAGCAGAATAACACAAAAGATGTAAGACAGGCAAATAGCAAGATCACAACAGAGGATGAAGGGAGAATGACATACACAAAAGGAAAGCACACACTTGTTGCGTCTTTGAACGTCGGATGTGTTTTTGTCCTATGAATTAGTGACTGTCACAATATTATTAAATTAAAAAACAAATACTAACTTAAGTGTCATTCTGTACTTTTAGTGTATACCCACATTTAAAAAACTGAATGGTGAAAAAACTAGGGCAAACCATTGCAATATCTTGAACATTCATGACTTGTGTGTTCACCCATATTTTTTGATGGATTGCCCATTCCTTGACAAAGACTAATGTTGCACAGTCAAAAATTTGCGTGAATCCAATTTCTTGTGTTGGAAATTACAGTTCAAAGTTGCTTCATAAAGTCACTTAGTTTTTTTTATATTTTCAAAACCTCACCAGTGGGAGGGGTATCCCCAATGCTGGCCTTACTGCTGTCCACAGTCCAGCTTCCCAACTGGTTATCAGCAAGGCTTCTGGTGAAGGCTGTCTGGGCAGATTCTGACTCGGATTCTCCCACTACTGACTGGAAAGCTGCCACCACACTGCCTTCACTGGAACAAAAAATGCATACATGTCAACTTCTGAATACTTCAATAAGCTAGTAGATTCAATAAAAGAACTTACATGATATTGATGTAAAGGGATGTAGCAATGTTTAAATACAAAGTTAACCTTCTTAACAGCATACATTTTTGTTGCAAGGCACATTACAATTTGCTACTAGTACTGTAACATTAAGTCAAATGAACAATCTGCATGACAAACCCAGCTTACCTGTATCCAGTGACGGTTGATTTCTCATAGCCAAGAATGTCGCCAAAAACATCATTCAGCTGTGAAATATAAAACACATCATGCATAAGAAGCAACAACTTTTACCTGTAATGCTCTGACAAAGCCATAAATTGACAAATTAAAAAAAGGTTCATTTGACAACAATTGTTGATTATCATCATCAAGAGGACACAACAGCCTTTTTGTACCTCGTTGATGATTCTATCTGTCAGCTGAACAGCTGATTCTGACTGAAGATCTGTCAGCTCATTACTGAAGGTTTCACTTGTGAGGGGCAGGGACCCATATAAGGTCTTTGGTCCTGAAATTAGAAAACTCTGGTCATAGTTTAATCAAGTATTGTGAGAATAAATGATCATATGATCTAATAAAAAAGACACATCAAAAAACGACATACAACCTGGTACAGACTCTAGAAAAAAAGCACAGTAACTGTACTGACGAACCTTCTATAGTCACAGACACCGCATTAGACATTGCTGCAGGCTCTCTGTTATTGTCAGCTTTCACCCTGATGTCGTATGTTGCCTTCGCTGGGAGCTGGAAGGTCTCACCGAAGTGAGGATGGTTTTCACTCGATGGTTCAATTTGCTGAGGACCATTTTGCCAGGCCCTTCCATCTGTCCTGTACTGCACAGTGTGGGTTGTTTCCCGCCCACCGTTAAACCCAGCTGTCCACTCTACAGTCACAAAATGGGTAGAGTTCTTCATGGTAACTCTTAGGTCTGTTGAGGGATCGGGGGCACCTGGGTGGATTGGGCAGGACAAAGAGAGGATTGGTCTTTCTTTCGTCTTACCTAGGTGGTAGAGGTGTGTCTCTGTGCTACGTAAAACAATAAAATCTTCACATATGAAGACAGAACTTAGCATTCTTTATAGTTGGGACAATTGGCTTTAAAAGCTGAATTGCTTTAAGAAGGAACTACAAGTGGTACTGGTTTAAAGGATAGGTAGACTAAACAAAACCTACTGTCAGCTGCCAGTTCAATGTCAGTACTATTGCTGCCCATGCTGTTCATCGCTGTACAGTTGTACAATCCATAGTCAGCCTCTGTCACTACTGTGTAGCTCAGTGTGCTGCCCAGACTGTCCTGTGTGACAGTAGCGTTGTCCGGAACACTCCCACCATCTTTAGTCCAGGTGAACTTTACAGGTGTTGGGTAGGCCGTGACGTTACATGCCATGCTCACAGGGTCACCTTTTGCAGCAGCGTATTTCTCTCGAACTCCAACAAACACAGGAATATCTGTGGGAATAAAGAATATACACAAAGTCATAAACTTATATATTCTTCTTCTTTTCAACGTTAGATACATTGTTTATGCTTAAAAATAGTAAATAACATTAAGACAAATATATTCTATGTAAAGGAACTCAATGTTAAAGTCTACAAAACAAGAAAACACTCACGGTTAACCAGAAGCTCCAGGTCCCGTGAAGCAGCCTCCCCGACCCCGTTGGCAGCCCGACATCTGTATGTTCCTGTGTCCGTGTAGCTCACAGTCTGTACGGTGTGGGAGAAAGTCCTGCCCTGACCTGTAGCCAGTGTGACGTCATCTACAGACCCTGTCCCCACCCTCACTATGCTGACTGTTGGTTCAGGGTTGCTGTCCACAGTACAGTTCAGGGTGACAGGATTGTTTTCGTCTACTGGGTTGGGGTCAGCTTGGAAGCTGACCACTGACGGTGGGTCTGTGGTGGTTAGCAAGAGTGATACATATTAAGCTTTTTGAGTTGTGTTATGCTTGATATTCAAACTTCAGCCAGATCTATCAGAAATCCAACATCAAAGCATCAAATGTTACATTCTTTGATCAATTTGATGAAAAAGAGATTAGTTTGAAAGTCATGTACATGTTCTTCTTTAACTTTGGCCTGAAAAGGAAGGTTTACATGTCATGAAAACATTCAATAACTTCAGGTGTATAGAAATATGTAGAAAGACTAAGATAAAGATATAGAATATACAACAATCATAACATTATACAGCCAAAGTTAACTTTTAAACAAGCTAACAACATGCATAAGATAGAAAATCTGGGACAGTTAATATTCAGTACACTCACTGGAGAACAAGTAGTAAACCCAATCACCATGCAGTACACATTAGTCTTATAGCAAGACTGGCAGTTGACAATAAGGTACAGAACAAAGACGGATTCATTCAAAACAGCTTTTTGAAATTGATTTAATCTTTACTGTTGCAGGCATAATGAGGTACATGCATGTAGGCATAGGGGAAATGACAGCATAAAACTTCATGTTGTAGGTTAGGCTCTGCAACGAGGGGCAAAGACCCAGAAATTCTCTTGATGTGTGCAGCATGTAGATATTCAAGGTGTGTGTTGTAAGCCATAAATGCTCACAGTAGACATCGATGACAAGACTGGCATGTTTAGCCCGCTGTGCCCCCTTGATGGTGTTTGATGCTGTACAGTTGTAAGTCCCAGCCTGAGTCCTGTTGACTTCTCCCAAGTCCAGAACACCGCCGTCCTGTATTGTACCGTCTGGTCTGTTCCACACGACAGTAGCGTTAGGGTAGGCTTGTGTTGTACACTCTAGTGACAGACTCTGTCCTTCCGTGGTTGTGTGAGAAGTTTGGCCAGATCCACCCGGGTTGGACGTTATGGTGGGTTGATCAAGATCTAATTGTGTCACCAACATTACACTTTTAAACCAGTTCATCCAAATCCTTTTACTGAAACTGTCTCAACAAAATAAAAGTCAAATCAGGAAATGAAAAAAGGGAAAAAGACAAAAAAAGTCTAGTCTTTCTGACTCCAGAAACTCACATTGCACAAAGAAAGGGTACTGAGCAGTTCCATCAGGTGAAACATCATTTGAGGCCGTGCAGATGTAGGTGCCGCTGTCTTGTCTTGTGAGACCAGTGATCTGCAGCTGGTTTGTAGTTGAACCCTGGGCACTAGTAGGTTGGGATCCCACAGATTTAGACCAGGAGTACTCTTGAACTGCTGGGTTGGCAGCCGTGACTGAACAGTCGAGTGTGATGTTGTGTCCTAGTTCCACTTCTTGTGGTTCAGGTGTGATACTCACTCCTTCTGGTGGGACTGTCCATCGGTAGTGTGGAGTTATGTTAGGTGATTTGGAGTGCCTTTGTTTCTGATTTTAATGGTACTGAATAATCATCTTTTTTTTATTTTGATCAAATCTTTAACAGTGCCTATCATTAAAATTTTACTATGTGATGAGTTTGGCATTTTACAAGTTAGAGTGTCATTTAGCCTAATATCATTCATAAAGATGTTCACACTTGAGTTATTTTTTATTGATTTTCACCTGTAACCCTGAAAAAACAGATTGAAACAACAAAAACAATATTAACTGAGTCATGCAGAGATAAAGAGAACTCACAGTTGACGACCAGCTCTGTCGTGTTGCTGTCCGCTGACCCCACATCGTTAGTGGCCGTACATCTGTACTGCCCGGCCTGTGCGCGCTGGACATTAGTTATGGTCAGTGTCCCTCCGCTGTCAGCTGTTGTCCCAAAGTTGACGTCCTGTTCAGGCTGTCCCTGTGCCGTGAACCTCCACGTGTAGGTCGGGTCTGGCACAGCGCTGGTAGACCGGCAGGTCAGGGTCACAGTTTGGTTCTCCACTACTGGGCTGGTATTGATGGTCAGGCTGGGTTTGGACGGTGCATCTGGCGGACAGCATAAAAACATGTAATTACAAACACAGACAAACTTTCATAGAACTATTATACAAACAAGTATGTATACCTAGAAACAAATACCCTATTTATAAAAGATATGTAGAATTTCCCTGTCAAAACAGTGATGGTCAGGCTGGGTTTATGGACGGCACATCTGGCGGGCAGCATAAAAACATGTAATTACAAACACAAACATGAATAGAGCTATTATACAAACAAGTATGTATACCTAGAAAAAATATCTTATTCACCAAAAAGATATAGAGTTTCCCTGTTAAAACACGATCTTAAAAAGCTAGAAACCAGGCACTTACATTGCACAATGACAACAGTCGACGCTGTCCCAGTTCCAATGCTGTCATCATGCAGCATGTTTCGTGCTGTACACACGTAGGTACCAGCTGCCCCCCTCTGGATCCTTGTGATGGACAGCGTAGCGCTGTTGGACACAGCTGAGGTGCTGCCCTGTTTCTTCCACTCCACACTGGTGACAGCAGGGTTAGCCGTGACAGTACACTCGGCAGCCAGGTCATGGTTCTCCTCTACTGTCACAGTCACAGGAGCCGACACGTCTGGGGGGTCTGAGCAGGGACAATATTATCAAATTCTGTAGGTCTGGGATGATTATTTCTTACAGCCATAATTCAATACAGACTTAACTTTAACTCCTAGTCATCAGAATAATCTGAAAATCAGCCAAACTTACGTTGGACGTCGAGTGTTGTAGACGCCGTGTCCGCACTGCCGATGTTGTTGGTGACGTCACATGAGAAAACCGTGTCATGTTGGTCCCTCCGTACAGCACTGATCGTCAGCACACCCCCGTTCTGACTAAACTGGTCCTCAGTCCCAGTGTTGATGGTTCTCTCTCCCTCCTTCCAGGTGTAGGTGAACGTGTCAGGGTTGCCGTCAGCTTGGCAGGAGAAACTGGCCGACTGGCCGGCTACGACTATGGTGTTCTCCGGAGGGGTGGGGGTGATTTCTGCCGGGTCTGGGATAAGAGGAACATGTCAGATGGTGGTAGAATGGTACAGAAGTCTGAGCATAGAACATGTTAGGTAAAATAATGGAAAATCTAAACTTTCTTGCTACAATAATGTTTATGTAAATACATGCAATCCACAGATGTATACAACCCAAACTCACATCTGACATTGAAAGTGGTCTGTGCCTCCAGGTTACTCTGCAGCACAGTCTGACTGACGACACATCTGTAGGACACGCCGCTGTCGTCTTTAGTCGGAGTGAAGATGTACTGTCGTGATGACGTCACACTGCCATCATCCTGCTCCACGTCAGTCTGCTGCTCAGCCTCCGCAGTCCTGTTCTCCTGACCTCGGTACCAGCTGATGGTGGCAGGGGGGTAGCCTCCGGCCGTGGTGCAGGTCAGCGTCAGGGGGGACTCCGTACTGGGGGTCCCAGAGGGGGAGATGGTCGGGGGTTGGGGGGTCCTGGGGGGGGGGAATTGGAAAATTGTTGTTTGCATTTGACACATTGTAAAAAAAGTGCTGTATATATTGTTGTTAAGTCACTGTTGTATCAGTATCACAGTATAATCTAAAAAGTTTGTACAGTGTACTATGATGATGATGATGACTCGTTTATTGTTCTTCGCATAAACATGCACATTTTAAAATTCTATGGCAGCCTAAATGGCTGAATTGTCGACTTCTTACAATTTAGAAGCTTAAAGAATATTATAAATTCAGACTTACACTACATATACATATGATATTCATATACAATAAAACAGTTCAGCCAGAAAACATTCGGTAAATATTCGTTTCACCAATTTTGCACAATTTTCTTTCCTTGGGCATTAATGTCAATCATTCTAGTAGATTTCTAATTTCTGATTCATACTTAAATTTCCTCACCTGCTACAGACAAGACAGCTGATTCTGGCCCCACCATTGTAGGTGTACCTGCAATCAGCACAGTAACCTCACAGAAGAACTCTCCTCTGTCACTCAGCCTGGTGTTCTGGATCCGCAGACTTGCCCGGTCTACAATCTCGATGTCTCTGTCTCTGTACTCGTTATAACGGCCGTCAGTAATCGGCCCATTTCCGTGTACCAGTACAGCTGTGCTTGCATGAAAAGAACCGCCTTTAGACCAGGACACTGCTGCCTGCTGGTCAGGATCAATGACACAGCTGATGGTGGCCTGCTGATTCTCAAGAATGCCTTGAGGTGCCGTTACTGTGAGGCTCACGTCGGCCAGGGTAGCATCAGCTTCAAGGACAAACATCAGGAAACCAAGAAAATCAATGTCAATGTCCAAAATCATTTAGTATCTGTTCAAGTTCAACATGGTGTGCAAATAGCTTTCTCTTTTCTGTTAATCCGGGTAATACAGTAACTCTAGCATTAATAAAGTACAGTCAAACCTGCCAAGGAGACCACCTCTTCAAGCTGGCCACCTGACAATGGTGACCGCTTTTCTCGGTTCCAAAAATTTTCCCCATTGATGCAACCAATAAGCGAACCTGTCCAAGGTGACCACCTGGCCAATGTGACCACGACCACCCTGAGTTGGGTCCGCTCAAGGCCTGATACCTGTCCATTTTCAATCATGTTGAATATTGATAACTAATGAGAAGTCATGGAGAAACCAGCCAGTTTGCCTTGACTGCTGGATGATGTTTTTGTTGAGGTATATTGTTCCATGTACCACCCTCCCCACATGCATTTACAGCATTTGACATAAAAACATCTCGACTTGGAAACCATTTATGCCTCAGTCACGTTGTGAGGCGACCCTCTTCAAGGAGACCACCTGTCCAAGGTGGCCACTTTTCTTTGATCCCCTGGGTGGCCGGTTTGAAAGGTTTGACTGCAGTCTGTAAATAT
>NW_017803898.1:2045459-2049280 GCF_001625305.1 Branchiostoma belcheri | reverse complement strand
AACGCAGGCCCCAGGGAGGAGACGAAATCGACGGTGCACCAGTTGCCTGCATCAGCGTCCACACGTGTATCCCTATGGCTCAAAATATTGCAACGTTGCAGGCCATTGATGTAAGTTCCCTCCACCCCCCCGCCCCCCCCCAAAAAAAAACACGTAACCCAGAGATTATGTGCGTTTGTGTACACCGAAGAGCGCAAAAGAAGAAAGTGTACTCACCATACCATGTTATGACCAACAGTACTAAAAAGGACATCGTGTATCCTGTTAGACTTGATGTTGTTGTATTTCTGCTTCGGTTGCGTCTTCTGGACCTAGTATCTTCTAACAGTTTCTTACTTCAAGATGTGCAATGTACATTAGTCCGAGCTCGAAGGCATGCAACAAGCCAAACATCGGTAGTTACATGTAAGCGTTATACGTAGCTGTTAGCTGCACCACTTCACATGCACAACCAACTTTAGTACTAAATCGTCCAGGCCACACCGAATGACCGGCGTCAAATCACGCTTCCTCTTCGCGCAATACTGAGAATTAAGCAACTTTCAGCTTAACGTTCATCGGCCTTCATGGAGCTAATCAGACAAGACGAAGACTACTGTAAATGCCCCATGTCGTGAGTAAGGAGACCATAGCTGTAGCGTCCACCAGCAACAGTATCAGCTCAAGCTCTGACCTCACATTGAACGCTCAATGTGGTGGTATCACACGGAAGTTCTTTTATTGGGGGATATCCAGAAACGCAAGTTTTTTTCTAAACAAAGTTAATTTGTTTGTTTTTTTACTCTCTGTGCCTACCGGGTATCTTACTTCCTTGAGGTATTTGTTAGGAGTTTTTTCTGTTCTTTTTTTTATATATGTTTTTTTTTTGTAATTTATGTGTTGATTTTTTTTTTTTTACATATCTGACTCTTTGAGTCGAGGCTACATAGCGATCCTTCAACGGTCACCGAGTTTTCCAGACTGAATTCCGTTTCCAGTGGATTGTGGTGCCTTGGCGTTGACGACAAACTAAGATATTTTCTGTGGACACGTTATCTTCATTCAGACTTAACTGACAAACCTTAAATTTAAATATCTATTCACAGGCCGCTGTACAAAAAAGACTGACTTTCCCTGTATAGTGACCCCGACGCAGCAATAAAGGTCAACATTTTTGTCTGTGCAAGAAAAGAGAATGTTGACGATAAGTTTTTTACATTGGCTGTCAAACCTCCTCGGTTTTCCGCAAGCCCGATTGCGCTGAAATACCCCCAAACACAGTACAAAATACATAGCCCGGTGCACTTTTGGGGTTCATGAGGAGCCGCATTACCGTAAATACACAGTACCGCGCACTAATACAAGGAAGTTTTCGTCCAACACTGCAAAAGGGAAAAAAACTACTTTTAAGGAAAATGATAAAAACCGTAAATACAAATAAATACGTTATACGTAGCTGAAGGAACAACCAAAATATATGGGACCCAAACGAAATAGAAAAGATACATGATTTGCATCTGGGATTACTTTGTAGCGCAATGTCACACAAATAGTATTGCAGAAGGTACTAGTGTTGGTAGTGCTACTCGTGTCTAGGCCGGGAGTGGATCGGTGGAGCGGGTCACTTGAGATATCAGCTACACCTGGCGTGATTGAGGGACTAAAGCTGCCTATGATTGATAACTGAGAACCAATTGCTTATATTTTATCATATTCTGCCGCTTCCCAGGAAAGGGAGGGCGCAATCTGGTGCGGATCAGGGTAAGTTTATTTATGGCGTGAAGTAACGTTAATGTTGGACAGAATTGTCGAAATTGTTTGGTCGCACTTTGCCAAGCAAGAGGGTGCATCCCCAACCAGATCTAGATCTTCAGTTGTTGACTTCGAGACAGTATCAAATTGACAAGAAAGAACCCAGTACGTTTGGCCACCGAAAAAAGATATCAGTACAATAAGGTGGCCTTTAAAAACGCCTCGGCGACGTTACTCTGTATTTTCGTTTATACGACTCATTATGAGTGACGTTGTGTGTTTTGGTAATTGTTGATGGAGTTTTTGTTAAAGTGAGAGCCAGTCATAAGTTTCTCACGATAATAAACATTTCAACCAGTGTTCGATTTTTTTCCGGTCCACCCAATCATGTGCGCTTTATCAGTGTTTGCTTCCGTAGGTTGTACATATTGCAAATTCTTTGTCGTTCTGTATTATTGTACTCTGGGTCATCTTGTATAAGCATGCTGCATTCAGTGAGAGTTTATTAGAATAATTTAGGTTCAGGTTACGTTTTAGCAAGGAGAAGCTCGGTTTTAGCAGGGCCGTGTGTTGGGGCGTGAGTCTATGAACAAACTCCGGTGTGGATATCTCGTGGTCTGGATAAGGTATGCTAAAAGTCCCAACTTTAATGTGGTTAACAAATACAAATACAAATGGAGATTTCACTTGCGGTCGATAAATATAACATAATTTTGGGATCCATATGGCCCCATATCTAGCTTGTTCTGGAGTTGCAAGGAAAAAAAATCTCAGTCAAGGATCATGACTCAAAAAGTGGTTAACGGATTGTTCTTTTTTGTAGTAGTACATTATATTTTGCAATATTGTTCAAATCGGAAGTAATCTGCATATTCAATAACGAAATTCTGTAAGTCCCTTAATAAAGTAAGGTATGCAGGGAAATCTCATTATATCAGTGAACAGAGGTTTCCAGCCGGCTTCCCATTAAAATTTGGGTAGAAACTGTAGTAAAATGTAAATTTTGGAACCAAAAAGGGTTGTTAAAGTGCGTGTAGATTGTACCTACTTGGGTCATCAGGTGACAAAATCGCATCATAGACTAATACCAAAAATGCTTTGTTGGCCAACAGGTTTTTTCCAGTAGATTCAAAAACTAATTTGCACAGTCTATAGTATAAGGATCACCGGGCAATAGGAAGCAGATTTGCTATTCCAAACATGCAAAAATTGCAATTCCATCGATTTACTGCAAACTTACTCAAACTATTGCCAGATTCAAACACAACTTGACACAACTTATTTTGTTTAAAAATATTAACTGAGTATATATGTAATTTATATGCAAATTAGGTTTCGTCATTCACCAACAGACAAGGATTTTATCAGTTGGCAAAGTTAGGAGGATTTTGCAATAGGGTATTGACTATTTACGTGGTGTGGTGAAACCATATTGCTTTTTCTGATGTTTCTTCTCCTTCTCCTTCTTCTCCTGCCATTTTTTAAATGGATTCAGCTTCTTCATTTTAGGGCCCAAGGTCCTGAAACTTGGTATGGAGGTACAGTGGGCAAATACCCCTAGGCGTTTTTTAAATTATTGTGATACAGGCTTTTAGAATGGTTTTATTTGAGTTTTTTGGCTGTGTTATAGCAAATGTATTACTGTCTTAGTGTGCCTTGTTTACCACGTTTGGACATGAGTCATCACAATGGAATGCAGGGCATCAACCAATAGGCATGCAGCTTTCCTCTATACTTCTTGCTGATTGGCTGTTGGGATTTAACTTGATTAACACCTGCACAGAAGCATTTCCATACTGACAGTATGTCTGTATTCAAGTGTTTTGGTAGGTATTTCAAGCTTTCCTGCTCCAGCATTGGAATGCCGGGCATGGACGTTTTTTTTTTATTTTGAAAATCAACAGTTTGCATTATGCAATTAAAAATCCTAACCAATAAAGTAGGGAATAGCTATCCAACTGTTGTTTTAGTTGTATTTTACTTCATATTATAGTTATATCAATGTAAATCATTGTTTTCCCTTGTGTTTCTCATTCTTTCCCTGCCATGTCGTAAAATGTGGTGAACCCATCGCTGTATTTGCTCTAAAG
>NW_017803898.1:2023368-2045439 GCF_001625305.1 Branchiostoma belcheri | reverse complement strand
GTACGTACTACTATATATATATATATATATATATATATATATATATATATATATATTTATTTATTCTTAAGTTATAGCTTATGATTTGACCTAAATTCGGTTCCTAGTGGCTATCACATTTAACTTGATCAATTTGTGTTACAGGTATGCAGTCCACAAGCATCAAAACAATGCATATCTGCACCAAAAAGCACAGGTTACCTGCATCAGCCCAGTTCATCAGGATTAACAATTGTGCATCATTGTGGCTGTTGGCTAGTCTGCTACTTAATACAGCAGGTAGCCATTTAGTACAAGTCAATCATACAAAAATATTAGTCTAGTAAGATTTCTTATTTTACTTTTTTCTGTAGTAAGTAATTTACATAGATTTTCGGATTCTAAATTCTCACATCTGTCACAAATTGTGCAATGCAATTTTTGAAAGTTGAGGCACTTAGCTGCATAGGTTAACAAAATGTTAAAATATTCTTTTGATAGGTCCATAATTATTTTTATTAAGGCACTAACGATCTATAATTCTAACATTTGTGTGTGTGTTTCATTCAGAATTGAAGGTTATGAAAAGGCAGTGGCATTTTACATTTTAAGTGTGCTGTATTATTCATATATTGCAGATGTCGGACTTGGAACATTAATTGTAGAAACAACTATGCCAAGGTATGTTGTCCAGGCAGAGCAAGTGATACTGAACTGCACCTTTGCTCCTGATCAAGCTGCTGCTATCACCTGGACAAAGGATGGTAGAAGTGTTATTACACAAGGGTCAGGGTTTTCAGATGGAGTTTTTGGTGACTTCGTGGGAAGAGCAGACATAGTAGGGCAAGCCAGCTTGAGGATCAACAACACCAAATGTGAAGATAGGGGGGAATATACTTGTCAAATAACCGTTGCGGGCCCGGAAATTAAGTCTGCTTCTGGCAATCACTCTATCCCAAGTAAGTACTTTGAATTCTCTTCTCATCAGTTTGGTATGGCTGCATCAGTCTATTATTACAGCATTATTTCTATTATACTGGTGTAACTGTCAAGGTTTTGATTCAAGGTTGCATTTTAAGGCATAAAGTAGAAAGTTGCGTATCTTTCTTCCTAAGTAACAGTTCTGCTAATGAGCAATGCACAAGGCAAAATGCCACTGTACAGAAATGCTAACCTACGCCACATAGTTGTAAGTTGCAATATTGTATGAAAACAGTCTGCATGTTTATCGTACCTCCAGAAGTTGCTTTTAGCACTCCCTGGAGATTTGGTTAGGACAGCATTTAGGTACAGAATTTCAGCCTCTTCAAATTACCCCTGGTGTGCACTTTAAGTTTAGCTATATATACTGGGTAAAGATGGTAAATTTTGCAAAAATTATTATTAATACCCAGCCAAATACTAGTACGTCTGCTAGCTAGGCTGCAACAAGCAAGTAGGCAGTAACAATATATGTTTGTCTCTAGCAACTCGGCCTGTTCATCAGTTCAGTTCAGTTCAATTCATCCTTTTTAAGGTGACGCCATTGTAATTTGTCCATAAGGTCCTGTCTTCCATGGCCGAGGACGGTTCATCATCCTCTAGACCTGTACCAGGTCTTCAATCACCTTTCAAACAACTTTTAACACAAAAAAAAGGATTACAATGTTAACCCCAAATTCCTTCTCGCGATCTGGTCTTTGAAATGTATGTTTTTAACAGTTGATATTGTTCTTAATTGTACAGGAAATGCAACCATGCCAATCAATACAAGGATGAAACAAAAACGGCCATCGAATGCAACCATGCAATTGAAAGAGAATACAGAAGATCAGTGCTTGGAAAGGTTAACCTACAAAATCCGGTACAAGAAATCGAATTCAAATTCTTGGATGAAAACAGAAACACAAGGATCCCTGTACGGAAATGCAACACTCACACACAGCGTCACTGATTTGGTACAGGGCACTTACATCTTCCAGGTTCAAGCTGTCAATCCCAACACAGACGAGTCGAGCAGCTTTACAGACCCAGTGTCTGTCCTGATTGAAGGCAAGCTATTATATATATAGTTTATAACTAATCAATGAAATTCATGACCATTTTTATTTCAAGTATCAAACATAGTAGGAGTAGTAGAAAATATTAGACATGAGGCACTAATAATAAATTGTGTTTATTAACTTTTCGTTTTCTATTCAGATCGCCATAAATCAACTTTCAAGCTCGACATCAAGAATAAAGTATATTCAACAAGCCTTGAAAGCTTAACCTCGGACCTAGCACAAAATCTGACACGTGAGATTTGTCAAGTGGTAAGTGTAATTAAGTTATACCAGTTGTTGGTTAGTTGTTGTTGTTGTAATAGATAGTCACATCCGTCACGTAAAGAAAAATTCTGCAGCAATTAGGCTATTATTGGGGGTCATAAATTCCTCAGTGATTTAGTTTAGATACAACTACATCCAACTTTCTATTCTAAATGAACATACTTTTTGTTTCAGATTGATGCCATCTTTGCTACTCTCATTGGATATGAAGGGACAACAGTAAAAACGTTTAGGTACATATTAATTAGAAAAGAGAGATACTCTCACTTTAAAGGATCCTATAAGTATAAGACCAAAACCCTCATTTATTACAGTAACTATATTGTATACTGTAAATGTTTAGTGTCAGACTGTAAAGGTTTTAAATAATCTGTGAGTCAGAAGAAAAAACTAATTTGTCAACGATTGCTTGTTGTTATTTCTAAATTAGTTGATGACCTATTTAATTGTTTATTGAGATTTTATTGTGGAACAACTCTCATTGGGTGACAGCTATTCTGCCAGAAGGTGGAGTACATGAAAACATAACAATACATCAGCATACAATAATAAGATTACACACAGTTATTTAATAGAGACATACTTGTAACATCGTACATGATTGTGCTTTACTCATTAATGCCCCACATGTGCTTTAGTAGGCCTTGCTTGAACTTCTATTTGATTTTAGGTAAAAACTATTCTTTCAAGAACATTCCCAGTATCCTATCACATGAACTAGAAGATCATGTAGACAAAATATCTAAATATACTCCTTTTACCTGACAATCCATGCTTGCATGGTGTTTGTTTCAGCTCTGGTTCTGAATCAGTGGTTGCAGAAATAGAAGTCATCACTGGAAAATCAGAGGCAGGCAGGGCTAATGACCTATTGTCAGCAGCAATTAGAGATGAACAGACTGGAACCTTAGTTATCAGCATATTACAATTAGGTATAGTGAGACTTTCAATATTATACTTACTATATAGGGAGATTTATTAAATTGTCATATCCATTTACTTTCCTATCCATTTAAAACAATTTTCCAATTTATACATTTCATTTCAGCAGAACCTTTTTGTCAAATTTTAAAAGTATTTTCAGAAATTATCATTCGGATACAAAACTTACCTCTTGTTTTATTTTTGCCGGTAGTCATCTGGATGCTCCTGCATGTTGGTATTGTCTTTTTGTGCCTGGCTCTGTGGGCTGCCATCTTGGTGATAGCCATACTGGTGGCAGATGGATGCGGTAAGTGTCTTAAACATTTTATTTAGTAATCATATCCTAGATCAGTAAATGCCAATTTTCATTTTAGTATAATATGAGCTTTATTCTATAAGAAAAAAGGGAATAGTTAAGTCTTGTAGACTCTCTTACGTGTATATATATTATCTATCTATCTATCTATATTATCTAGATAGTTCGATAGATAGATATAGATATTATATATAGATACATATACAGATACATATATAGATATGGATAGATATAGATAGATATTAGATAGACTGTATTTGAATTGTTACATAAACTGCTCAAAAAATAAGATATCAGTTACAATTTGTGAATCTATCTTTCAATCTATATTATCTAGATAGTTCGATAGATAGATATAGATATTATATATAGATTATACAGATATATATATATAGATATGGCATGGATAGATAGATATTAGATAGACTGTAGTCTAATTGTCTAAAGAGGAAGTCTAATTGTTACATAAACTGCTCAAAAAATAAGATATCAGTTACAATTTGTGACTCATTTGTGTGACACTGTGCATTTGAGTGTGTTTACACAGACTCCTTTCAAACTTTTTTTTCATAGGGAACTGTTCATGTTCATGTCCATGTTCATGTCCATGTGATACCATAAGAAACATGGCTCGTTTTGGGCCACTATTTGGAGTTCTGGTGGCAGTGCTGGTGATCATACTGGCTTATGTTCCACCCAACAATGGAGATGGTAAGTAATTTTGGTTTAAAAGTTTTCATCTCAGTTACTCTTTAGTGTTGGTTAATATATATATATTGCACTCAAATTGTGGCTCACAACCCTTACTGTTTTCCTGTTCACACCATGTGTTGAATTTGTAATAAATATGTATATCAAGTCGATCGGTGTAATGTAGCCAGCTGCCGCCGCGCCGCGTGCCTGCGAAGCTGTTGTGTTACGCCGAAAGGCGGTTATACCGGATATACAGATAAAGAAGGTGGTGTGTTACGCCAAAGGGCGGTTATACCGTCTATACAGATATATATATACAGAAGCCGTTGTGTTACGCCGAAAGGCGGTTATACCGGCTATACAGATACAGAAGCTGGTGTGTTACGCCGAAGGGTGGTTATACCGGCTATACAGATACAGAAGCTGGTGTGTTACGCCGAAGGGTGGTTATACCGGCTATACAGATACAGATACTTAATCAAAGGATGAACAGAGTAAAAGGACATAATCTGCCACATTTGACATTTTGAGAATTTATTCTTGCTGTATATTATTATATATAATAGTAATCACTATGGCACAAATGGTGGCAGATGCCATTAAAAATGGTGAATTTAAACCAAAACATTATGGTTAGAAAATTGCATGATTGGGATTATTTTTGTGCAGTCACTTTCCTTATCAAGTGGCCTTTCCGCTTTCTTTTCTGCCTGAACTTTGCACCAAGAAGATTATTCCTTTTAAAGTTTGTATACAATCATGTTTATAGTATCATTATGTAATTCTTTTACCACATGTACATAATTTTTTTTGTCATTTCTATACAAACTTTTAAGTCTGTGAAAAAATGATTGCAATTTGTTGTCAAATGCACTGCTGACTACAACCATTGACAGACATTTTAATATCATCATGGAAATGTTATGTAATGTGGACATTCATTTACAGGTGATCATGCATTAATCGCCATTGTCGTGCTCTCTGGTGTTGGAATTGGGATGAACATCGGGGCAGCAATTGCTGGACAGCTCTTCAAGTCTGGTGTGTGTTTTTTTCGAAATAGATAGAATACTAGTTAGATTGTTTCTGACAGAAACCACCAAGTTTTAGTACTTACATGTATTGGTATTGTATACTTAGTCTAGTATTTTTACTGTTAATATCAATTTAACTACATAGCATAACACGACACCACATCAAATATAATCAGGTTGAAAGAAAATTGCATCAGGAGTTCCTCAGGGTGCAAAATTAGGGCCTGTCCTCATTTTACATTTTCGTACATGTAAATGATGCGATGCAATTTTTCTTGAACAGATGGAAATATGTTAATAACATTAACAGAAAGTAGACTTTTCAGTCAACAATCTTCTGTGCAGACAATTATTAATCAACTTGACACGTGGTCATCAGAAAATTGTCATTGAATGAAGATAAGTGTAAATTGATTTGTTGTATCTCTTTCATGAAGGGTTAAGAAACATGCCCACAGAATCATTCTTAGCGATAACTACACTTCCTAATTGTATGCTGATGCACTATCTTCTTTTAAAGGCATCCAGTGCAGTTTTCAGGGCTTGGAAATCCAATTTTTAAAGCCAATATTCTAGTCATTTATCTACATACTGACCTGTATTATAAGGCTGCACTTTTGTTTTAGTTTGGTTCAAATTTGCGAATTAACTATTTACTATATGATGGTGTGAGGGTAACCTGTGGAATAATGTAAGATTTTACATAATTATATATATATTTCCTGAAAAAAAACCTAGGGTACAAGTTGAGTCCAGTATTGTAACTAAGACCCTGCCTTAAACTTTGCCAAAGAAAGGAACTAAAAAAGTTTGTACAGCGTGGGATCTTAGCGGAAATATAGAGAACACCTCTTTGAACATGTTTGGGTGGCCAGAATCTAGCTCCCGGTGCGTGCAGGCCGATATTTTGCGGGTTGTAATATTCGATTCCACTCGCCATTCCACTTAAGTGTAACGTTTTAGATAGTAACTTGGGGTAAACCATGTATCTGTGTGTCCTATTCATACTTGGCTGGCAATGTATCCATAGCATCACACAAGGTCATTGTCAAATGTACACTGCATATAATACCCAATCGGTTGTGGTATTTGTCACACCTGTGAATCCAAGTCCGAAGCAAATCCACTTTGCGTTACGTCGGATCGGGATCCACTTCAAGTGTCTACCTCCTCGAGGTGGATTACTTTTGGATCCAGAACGAAGTAAATCAATCTGGATTGGAGCGTTCACACTGCAAAAAGGATCCAGTCTGACTAATTTCGATCGGGATTTGCGGTCAATCTGAATCTATTTTTTTTTTAATGTGAGCGGGGTCTACATGTTTTCGTCACCAATGTATTTCCGTAATTATGTATCATTTACTGCAATATTTTTACCCCACTTCCTACTTTCAGACCATAAAGGGAACCTCCCCATTGTAACCATGGCACTTCTGTTGGTAGAGGGCTTCGCAATTGCCATTGCTGGGACTGTGGTATCTGCACTCTATGCACAGCAAGGTGATGACACCATAGATTGACATCGTAGTCAAGATCAGTCAAGTATTACAAGTATATCAATTTTGGATTAACTGTCACAGCTGTCAGTGCGTTAGAGTAATCAATTCAATCAATTTGCACATAGCAGTCCTGAATTGCTTGGACTTTACAATGTCAATGATACAAGAAGAAAATTACATACATACGGGTACATAAAAGAAGAAGCAATGTGAAAAAACACTAAGCTTGCATTTGACTATTGTACAGTCGGATGGTCTGGTGGAGATATGAATTATACAATCTATTTGTCTGTGCAATGGGAACAGTGATTCCACCAGAGTTCCTCAGAGACATTCCCGTGCTGTCACACCTGACAGTACCAAATCACGAAGTGGGTGGTCTGGGCTGAGCTTACATTTGAAAAACTTCTGCACACTTTGTATTTTTTTATATTTGTCTTTATGTAAGTGTTTTTCTGAATAAAAAAAGCCCACTTAAGGCGAAAAAAAAGATTACTGCAACATAAAAGTGTCAGAAAGCTGATCTTTTACTAAGCCTTGCAAGTCATCTTTAACACTAATGGACCGCTTGGCAGTTTTAGTCTGCTATACACAATATCGTTAGATATTTATTCAAGTCCGGTTGCCATAGATGTGCTACTGACAGACATTGCATTTTTCAGGGAATGCAGATTACGTTTTTGGCATTGTCCTCGGAGCAGTCTCTCTTGTCCTCTTGTTGGCGGCCTTCATATGGCTCATGGTTCGTGTCTGCTGTGGGAAAAAACAGTGCAGCAGAGGTAAGTCAAGTCATCAGTTTCTATAGAAGTGCTTCAGGATAATCTACATTATAGGCAACACTTTTCATGCTGCATGCTCCAGAGTGATTGAATGGGTAAAATGTTGATAAACTCTAAAAATAATATCATAAAAACTACCACTGATTCCACAGTTACTGACTTTTATTGAAAGAACTAATTTAATGTAACTAATTGGATAGTACTACATACATCATTGGACATAACAACTTTATTGCTTAATCATTCTACATGCAGAGGTTTAACTGAAATCAGCATATTTTAAAATGTTTTATTTCAATACTGTCATGGTTCAATGGTATGGGTCAGAGAGAACTAGACTTTATAATTGGCTCATGACAGTGTGAGGGTAAAGATACTCCTCTGTTGAAAGTTCTTCACAATAGCTAAAATTTTTTTTTTTATGATACATGCTCTTTGGAAGAAAACATAGCTGGCAGCCTTTAGCCTTACATCTTCTGAAATCATACACATAGTTTTCTTTGGTCTATGGTACATGCAAATCTTGCTCAAGCAGACCGTGTTATCTCCTGAGTATAATCAAGTGTGTAATAGTCTTCTAACAGTCCTTTTGTGTACACTAGTACACAAAGTAGAGATCTACTATTTAATGGTCCTTGTGCATTTGTGCAAGTAACGGTGACTGTAACTGTAAGATATTGTATGGCCCAGTCCTTCCTCAAGGTTTGTTTCATATTTCCATATTGAAAACAAACAATATGTTAAACCTGTCATCCATTTATCCTTACAATGTAAAAAAGCTTAAAGTTTGTTTTCCTTGTTTACACATAGAAAATGCTCAGCAAATGAAGTGGTAGTGATATGTCAGAGCTAAGACTTTGATATTAAATAGAAATGACACTGACAGAGCTTAGATTTTAAAAGTGCATCTGATTCATTAGTTCAGGATTTTATAGTAATACATTGATTTTCATTTATTTGTGGTGTCATTTCAAACGATACGGTGCTTTGAATTATTAATTTGGCAGAAAATTTTTCTTAGTATTTGTTACAGTTACTGTAGAGTACAGTAGCTTTTCTCGTTATAGGTATAAAGGGGAGTAAATTCAAAACAATTTACTTTAGCCAGGTATTCTTCCATTTGGTTTTTTTTCACACATGACACAAAGCATTTTTTTAAGATAACTGATAATTGTGAATTCAATATTAACCAGATTGTCTTTGTCCCTTGCAACAGTTATGTTTAGGATTTCATCGTCATCATCGTCATTAGAATTTGCTCATTTCATTTTGGTACAATGAGCCTTACTTAAGCTTTATTGTGACTTTAAATTCAATTTCTTACACCTGTTGCTACCTTGACTTACTTACTTGACTTGTTGCTACAGTGGGGTCTTTATTTTAGTCTCTGAGACCTTTAAGTACCTGGAATGTACAGGACTAACATCAGGAAATTAGGTCCTTAGGTTGCCTATTCTTCAATAACAATGATCTTAATGCAAATTATAACTTTAAACTTTTATAGAATTTTAGCAGTCTCAGATACTGTAAATACGTATTGAAAGTTAAGAACAAACTTGTTGCGATTGCTTTTGCAAATTTACAATAGAAAGCAAAAATATCGATCCATATTTCCTTTTTGGTCACCCCTAGACATGCCTCAACCTGACGGTGCTCAGGAACTGAAGATACCACGCCCACAAGTGTCTACTGAAACAGCAGATCCATCGACACTTGGCTCGTAGGGCATTATTCTTTTTTTTACTCCCAAATACATGTGCCTCTTTCCATGAAATGTGATGACTCCTGGAACAAGAAAATGGTTATTTATTTTTGAAATCCTAAATCCACAATAATAAGTGCAGTACTGCAGTTATAAAAGTTTTTTTTTCAAAAGTAGATCAATGACATATTTTGTCTTTCTGATCATTCGAAATCCCCATATCTGCTGCCTTGATAGTTGAATTCATCTTAAGTTTTAGTTTTTCAACCTTGTTAGTACAAAAGGCTAGTACTGACGTTGAATATTTAAAAGAAATGTTGTACTGGACAGTGAACTCGTCAGAAGACAGACAACAACAAAAAAAACGTGGCCTTCCCTCTTTACTATAATTGCAAAATTATCTGTTCTTCATTTTGTACTCATGCAAAGTAAAATGCCAGAGTCTAAATTGAAGTTTATCTTTAATTACAGGGATCTATGATCTTGCAGGGCAGAAGTGATTTCCTGCAGCAGTGCCTGACGGGACTAAGGAATTGTTGTCCCTTTGATAGGAAGAATTTTGCTGTTTATTTGTTTAGCCATATAGCTGGAGCCATTCGTTTATTGATTTATGAGCAAGAATCTCAACAAACATTTTAAGCAAGAGCCTCAACAAATAACAAATATGGCACGCGCATCAAGTCTCCGAGTGGAAATGTGAACACAAATAAGCAGAGTTGAAACAAAGCATACATGCCAGCCCTATAAGTAAGCTTGTTGTATGATAATAACCTTGTGCTAAGCGAATATTCCATGCATATACCTGTAGTTTGCTTTGAATATAGAGTACCTTTAATATCTAATGTAAGGTAATGCTTCAATACTCTTGCAAACGTTAAGCACTGCAGGTTTAGTAAATTTCACTGATTCCACTAGCAAGTCTTTTTTGTGTACATCTATAATCAGGGAGGCAGGTCTTAAATTTGCAAATTTAAAGAATTCGAAGTGAGTACCTGCAGTGTCAGTAGGACTTGAGTCCATTTGAGTTTCAGTTTATTTAGATCCACAATCAGCTTTACTGAGAATTTTCTTTGTAGATATTCTCCCTGTAGCACATTACCACATGGACAAACCTATATGATATGCTTGTAAACAAGAAAATAGTAACTCTACCAACTAGAAAGAACAACTACATGACATAAAGAATACAATATACTTGTGCAGAGGATTTATGAGATTCAAGATTTCTTGGTAGTTGGTACCCTTACACTTTCAAACATTTCACTTACATGTGAGGCTTATAGAGTCCTCCTTTTCTGACTCCTGAGCATTTGTTCTGGATTTGAGAAGGTAGATCCTTTGTGATTTTAATGTGATGCTCATGTGATTGTGCTGTGGTTTCTTAAGTTTTTATGATCATGTAATATATCATGAAAATGGGTTGTCTGTTTATAAATTTGTGTTGACTACCCATGATATGACTTTCAAATATGTGACATGTAACTAAGAAAATTAAAATTAAGCAGAATCTTATATTTTGTTAATCAGGTCATTTACATAAAAGATGAAAAATACTATTAGTAACCTTCGTTAATATCAAACTTATAGATTTTGGACTAGTTGAGCTCATTGGGTAGAAAAAGGTGTCAGGCGACATTACATTGTATATAAATGAGGACTTTCATTGCATTATCAATGATGAACAAATCATTTTAAAATATTTCTGACTAAGACATAAAGGTTAACAATCTTTGGCAAAGATATGACATTGTGGAACATCATATTTTGTTTCATAGACATTTATCATGAAAAGTTTTAGCTATAACATACTTCTTTGATTTTTTACTTTAGCCTGAGAGAGTGAAATATATTGTTTTTGCTTGTTGACGTAACTGTTGGGTTTATTATACCTGCCTAAATCAAGCTTTGGTCCATCGTAATGTTGCTGTGGTGCATAAATGATAATAAGTTCTGAAACTGATGACTGTATCCTCTTGTCACAACTTGTTCTTGATGCTTTCATTGTGGTTTTCATTGGATATCTCATCCTTGCAACTGGCATATATTTATATATTTAAATATATATTTTGTCACATACTGTAACAACAAAAATATTTAGATAGAATCATACCCTTTCCAAGCCAATTTCAGCTATAGGAGGTAGGCATAAATTACAAAACATCACTAAAGTCCTTAGTTATTCGACATATTTGGTAATAGATAAAGTAAAAGTCCCATCTTTTGTTAGCACTTAGCATGTTTGGATGTGTGTGTGCGCGTGCGTGTACTTGATAAAATTCAACCTCACAATAAGACATGCCAAAGGGGCGAATAGATATCTTCATATATTTCCTTATATGATATTAGAAAGCAAAGTATTACTTGATGGTATATGATTATGAAATAAATGCTGCAATTCTACTATAGGTTACATTATGCAGGAACTGAAGTCGTTTTACAAAGCACAACTGGAATTGCAGTTTATGTATTTATTGATGACTAAATCTATAGCTCTTTCGCTCTGTCCTTTATATAATTATATCAGTTTTGATTTTGGAAAGATCTGAACGTTTATTTTCTATCTTCCAGTTTCAAATGGTGATATGAGTGAACCCAGGTGAGCATTGAGACCATAACAGATTTTAAATTCTTTGTTATTTGATCTTTTTACATTTATGCTACACATTATGAAGGCTCCATGAAAGATATGAAAACACAAATTTTAAAGATTCAAAGTATTTTGCAAACATCTCTACATATTATCTGATGTGTCAGCCCTTTATTTGAATACTGTCAAAATGAATATTAAACATAACAAAATACAACAATTATTTTCATGTTCATGTGCCTGGTATATTCATTGACTACATTATATTGTATGTACAGTATTATCAAAAGAGAAACAATTATGATCATGTATTTTTTCAAATAAACCATGCAGGTCACAACAGAATGTCAAGCTTGAACCACAGTCAACACCTGCTCCGGAACATGTGGAGCCTACCAATAATGAGGTGACTCCAGACACTCTCTCTTACCCAATGCATGGAAATCCTCGCATGCTACGACCACTACAGCTTGATCCTCTTCCAAAACAAAAAAAGAAAAAAGGAAAGAAAAGGTTTGGCCATTAACAAGTTACTCTGTGTGCGTTTAGGAGTAGCAAACATGCCATTTTATCTTCATGCATCTTTCATCATCATCATTTTCTTGCAAATCCTCTTCGCAGTTTTTGAACCATATCTCAATTCATCAAGGTGCTTATGAAGTGGATGTGAGTGATGACGAGTTCAGATAATGGTATAGGTCTTACCACCACCCTACTGGCTCTGCATAAATGTACATTATACATGTCGTGTACATACCATAGCAACACGAATATGATACAGGAAACTCTATGAAGTTATGTGACTTCAGTTGTTCTGTTGGTTTTCTGAAATATTCTACAGGAAGAAGAACACATCTGAAAAAGATGCCCAACTCCCTAAGAATGCTGATGAACAAGTTTAATATCATGCATCAATTGTCTTCACATCCCCAAGACAACACAATTCTTGTCGTTTGTTCCGGGAAACGTATTTTAGGGGCAATTGAGGCATTGTAGAATATGTGTGTGTTGGGGCAGCGTGCTGAGTTAATCAGCGTGCTTTGACAAATTCATAACTGTTGTATACTCTTCACTTAACTTGATACGCATGACATACTTAATGAGAATATAAACAGGCACATATACTCGTAAATGGACTGGATTTTATTGTGATGAATGTACTGTGTGATATGTAAATGTTCAATTAATGTAATATAAATGGAAAAAGTTTATGTGGCTGTAAATATTAGCGATTTTTATTATGGAAGCTAATTCTATAACTAGGTGTCGTTTTTACATTGTGATTTAATTTTTTTAATGACTGCTAAAATGTACATTTGCAATTTAATTTATTTTCATCACTTTTTTTCTATGACAATTTTGCTTCAGATTTGTATGTGTAAAACGTTTGGTAACTAAGTTTTTGTGGTAAATAAATATTCAACACTGATTGGCCAAGAAGGTTTTCAATTTGCTTGGTTGTAGTTTTAATTGGTTGTAGTTGTTATGGTTGTAGTTTCATGATATTCTGAAATCTGATTTGGAGAATACTTTGAATTCCAAGACTATTTGAAAGTCTATTATAACGATGCTTTGTTTGTGTCTATCGTCTGAGCATGACAAGTATAGTATGCAGCAGTACTATCACTGAAGTAATTACAATTGTATATTTGTATGATTGTTACAAAGATTTTGTATATCTTTTCATATGGAAATTCAATATTTTGCTGTTTGCATTGTGTTTGCATTAAAAGAAGACTGTTCCTTAATGGTTTGTATGTTTTTTTCAGACAGTGATATTTTAAGTACTGATATTTTAATGTGATGAATAGCATTTGATATTCATATCGGCATCTCATGAATAGGTTCTAAAAATGAAAAGTTGTGGTCGTACAATAACAACTACCAAACTGTCTGGAACACGTGACCAGCATAGTGTTCTGTTTCCCACGGAATGCAGTTTAACTTTTAAACTATATTGAGATACCACTTTGCAGACTTACGTCTGAATTGCGTAAGTAATTACAATGTATCCGTTGTGTTAATTTTATACTATACATTGTAGGTATTTACAGTTCGCTTGTGTGTCGTATTAGGATACTAGGACCAATCCAATTTCAGCTTCATCGCATAAGAAAGCAATGATAGTAGTACCTATTTGTATACCCAGAAGATGATAATTCACAAATGGGCCCAGCCCTCTTGTGCAGTCTTGACCGATCATCAAATGCTCTTGACCAACCAGCTATATTACGTAAAACCAATTAGCCCCGTTCCTTTTCATAATCGTACTAGACTACATTTTACGACTATCACTTGACAGTATGCAAGAAAAAGGTATCGAAGTCCAGACTAAAAGGAGTCGCCGTTACCCAGTAGTCAATCTCACAGATCTAGATTTGGCTGATGATTTGGCCTAGGCAGCCCAGTTGGTGAAAGACACAGAATCACTCTGCAATCTCTTGAGAAAGCAGCTTCCTATGTTGGTCTGTACTTCAACGAAGCCAAAACTGAGCAGTTAACCCCACCCGACAGGGACGACGGATGATGAAAACTGTCAGTCTAGATTGGTCGCTGTAGTTTCTTGGATTCTTAAATATTTTATCTAGATCTTGAGTATAAAAAACAGTTTCGAAATAAAATTAAAGTTTCTATCAGTAGCCTGTAGATGTCCTCGCTGGATACTGATGATAAATAGATGGCTATAATGAAAAGAATGATATCACTACTTCTTTCATTGTTGGTTTACTGTTGATTTTAAGTGCTCTGCCCTCAACGACTCATTGTTTGGGAGGATCCTGCCTCGATTGATTGACAAGAGTCCTATCCCAACTGCATGAAAGATTATAGAATATATAATCAATTACATGATCGCAGATGACGCCTTATATTTAGATTGATCCCATCCAAATATGGATCAACCGCAGGCATCAAGTTCTGATGCATGACGGCCAGTCATGCGCAGGTCCCGCCAAGCTGTTCTGTTTCCAGCACAGACCCTCCAGTCGCTCCTAAAGTGTATGGAAGATATGGTCTTCCCATCTTGCCATTGGGCCGGCGACCCCTTGGACGTTTCCAGGTCGGGATAGGTTCTGAAGTTAACAGTTTTATGACGTCCTGGGGTAGGTATTTGCATATTCGTAACCTATTAAGTCATAAAGTGACTCAGTAGTAATGCATGCGGCTACAAATGAGCGGCTGAGCTCAGCTTATGAAAACATATGAGAATATTGTCAAAACAATGACGACATCATCGACTTCAAGAAAGGGATTTAATTTCCCTGACAATTGCCAAAATCTCTAGTTCCCAGTTCTTTATGAAGGTGACGCACCTCAGATCAGTACACCGAATCGGAGAGGGCAAATAAACTACCCGGAAGTAAGCTGGGGTCTTTAACAGCGAGTTTTCAGTATAGTGAACCAGCTGAGTTTTGTCCAAACGCAATGACTACCGCATGTTATGCCACGAACACAGATAAAAACGTGCGATATCTACTCGTAGTGTTGACATCACTCTCTGTGTTGTCGTTCTATCCAGGTAAGACACGTTTGTAGCTACAAGATTTACATACAGTCAGGTGTTCAGACAGTCTACCAATATTAGTATTTTCTAACTTTTGATTCTAATCTCTAGGGGCTGCGATAGTCACTATATAACTATTTTAAGATTTCTAACAGACACGTATAACCGTTAAAAAAGGACACGAACAATAGCGACCCCATTATTTAACCGGGCAATTTTTTGCATAATATATAACTTGAATACTCAAAAACTTGCGCAACTGTGTCATACGATACATGCGGAAAGAGAAACGAAGTAATAAATCATGAATCATAAGTAAATCATTTAAAAAATGCGACAATAGATGTGTGTACCCTACGTTTTGATTAATTTTACAGTTACTTATGCCGACGTGAGCCTCACAGTAACGGCACCTCAAGGCGTCCTTGTGGGACAGCAGGCCATCATCAGTTGTGTCATTGATCCTGACCAGCAGGCAGCAGTGTCCTGGTCTAAAGGCGGTGCTTTTCATGCAAGTACAGCTGTACTGGCACAAGGTCAAGGGCCCATTACTGACGGCCGTTATAACGAGTACAGAGACAGAGACATCGACATTGAGGGTCGGGCAAGTCTGCGGATACAGAACACCAGGCTGAGTGACAGAGGAGAGTTCTTCTGTGAGGTTACTGTGCTGACTGCAGGTACACCTACAATGGTGGGGCCAGAATCTGTGGTCTTTTCTGTAGCAGGTGAGGAAATTTAAGTATGAATCAGAAATTTAATAATTGTTTGGCGCCTAGATAATGGGACCACAGTCAGGTAGAGGGTTGAAATCTTGAAATCAACTTTATTTTAGTCTAGAAGGGTTGTAGTATCTCAAATATTATCAGGAAGGAAAATAAAAATATAAATTAAAAGAGTAAAAATATATTTTATGATGATCTAGGACTGAGTAGGAACCGTAAATCAGCAGACTCTGCCTGTTTATTGCTCGTTCACGATAACATTTTGATCATCTGTATGACCTCGTTGTCTCATCCTGGAAGAGGATTTTCACGTGAGGTCTACATATAAGGAAGCTTCTCTTCACCTCTCCATACTATCTTACCAACAACGACAGATGGATTCAACAATTCATGAAATAAATTGATTTGATAAATCTAAATTCTTAAATGTTGAGTTATGAAGTTTTCCCCCTTAAATCCCATCGTGTTTCATACTTTTCAAGTAGTTTAAATGGTAAATTGTACTTTTAAATTGTAGTCAGAAGACATTAATTATGATATCGTGAATCACACATTTACAAAATAAATTCTATGCAGACATCATTCTATGCAGTAATAGTTACGAAACATAATGCATTAAGTATGAACTACATTTGTTTCCTATATGTTTCCTACTTTTGCCCCCCCCCCTCCAAGCACCTGCCGGCCCCCCGACCATCTCCCCCTCCGGGACCCCCAGTACGGAGTCCCCCCTGACGCTGACCTGCACCACGGCCGGAGGCTACCCCCCTGCCACCATCAGCTGGTACCGAGGTCAGGAGAACAGGACTGCGGAGGCTGAGCAGCAGACTGACGTGGAACAGTCTGATGGCAGTGTGACGTCATCACGACAGTACATCTTCACTCCGACTAAAGACGACAGCGGCGTGTCCTACAGATGTGTCGTCAGTCAGACTGTGCTGCAGAGTAACCTGGAGACACAGACCACTTTCAATGTCAGATGTGAGTTTGAGTGCGTTTACAAAAACAAATTTACACATCATTGTAACAAGAAAGTTCAGATTTTACATTATTTCACCTGGAGGCAAAGACCACTCACAATGTCAGATGTGAGTTTGTGTGGTACACATCTGCAGATTGTTTCTACATAAACAAATAGACAATTTACACATCATTGTAGCAAGAAAATTCTGATTATGCAATATTTTACCTAACATCTTCTATGCTGAGACTTCTGTACCATTCTGCCACCATCTGACATGTTTATCCAATCCCAGACCCAGCAGAAATCAGCCCAACCCCTCCGGCGACCACCACAGTCATAGCCGGGCAGTCGGCAAGCTTCTCCTGCCCTGCTGACGGCAACCCTGACACCTTCACCTACACCTGGAAGGAGGGAGGGAGGACCATTAACACTGATGCTGAGGACCAGTTTAGTCAGAACGGCGGTGTGCTGACGATCAGTGCTGTACGGAGGGAACAACATGACACAGTTTTCTCATGTGACGTCACCAACAACATCGGCAGTGCGGACACGGCGTCTACAACACTCGACGTCCAACGTAAGTTTGGCTTATTGTGAGACTATTGCTTTAATACATTATACACATGAAGTAAGATACAAGTTTCACTTTCCCAGACTTACTTTGATAATATTGTCCCCGCCCAGACCCCCCAGACGTGTCGGCTCCTGTGACTGTGACAGTAGAGGAGAACCATGACCTGGCTGCCGAGTGTACTGTCACGGCTAACCCTGCTGTCACCAGTGTGGAGTGGAAGAAACAGGGCAGCACCTCAGCTGTGTCCAACAGCGCTACGCTGTCCATCACAAGGATCCAGAGGGGGGCAGCTGGTACCTACGTGTGTACAGCACGTAACATGCTGCATGATGACAGCATTGGAACTGGGACAGCGTCGACTGTTGTCATTGTGCAGTGTAAGTCCTTGGTTTCTCCTTTTTAGATTGTGTTATGATTGAAAAATTCTACATCTTTTTGATGAATAGTACATTTCTTTCTAGTTTTACATAATTGTTTTATGCTATCCGCCAGATGCACCGTCCAAACCCAGCCTGACCATCGCCCCCAGCCCAGTAGTGGAGAACCAAACTGTGACCCTGACCTGCCGGTCTACCAGCGCTGTGCCAGACCCAACCTACACGTGGAAGTTCACGGCACAGGGACAGCCTGAACAGGACGTCAACTTTGGGACAACAGCTGACAGCGGAGGGACACTGACAATAACTAATGTCCAGCGCGCACAGGCCGGGCAGTACAGATGCACGGCCACTAACGATGTGGGGTCAACGGACAGCAACACGACAGAGCTGGTCGTCAACTGTGAGCTCATTCTTAGCTATCTCTCTGATTTAGTACGTATAGGAATGTATAGAACTATGCTGATGTTGTTGTCTATTTATGGGTGTTACTTTAAGGCACTCGGTGCCTTTATTCGGGTTATAGCAACTGACAAGGCTTTATCACACCATATTCACCTCGGGACGGGACATTAACCCTTAAGTATTTTACCTGCAGCTGTAAAATGTGTTTCTTCTGTACCTTATTGTCAACTTCCAGTCTTGGTATTCAAGATTGTTTACTGATGACTGGGTTTACTACTTGTTCTCCAGTGAGTATACTGAATATCATCCGTTCCATCTGTTTTCTAGCTAATGTATGTTGTTAGCTTGTGGAAAAGTGAGCTTCAAATGTATCATGTTATGATTGTTGTATGAAGTTCTATATCTCAGTCTTTCTACACATATCTGGTACACACATGAAGTTATGTACGAGAAACGGAGGTGAAGTGCAATATGGTGCAGGGCCTAAAATTCTTTTTCAGGACTTTCACACTGAGCTTTTCTTAAAATCAAATTGATCAAAGACGTTACATTAGATGCTCTGGTGTAATCTGGCTGAAGTTTGAAAATTAAGGTTATCGCAACTTACAAAGCATGATATAATATTTATGTATCGCTCTTGCTAACCCCCTCAGACCCTCCAACCGTGTCCACCTTCACTGCTGACTCCATCCCAGCAGATGAGAACAGCCCTGTCACCCTGACCTGTACTGTGGACAGCAACCCTGAACCGACTTCTGTCAGCATAGTGAGGGTGGGGACAGGGTCTGTAGGTGACATCACTCTGGCCACAGGTCAGGATGTGAAGAGTCTGTCCCACACCATACAGACTGTGAGCTACACGGACACAGGAACATACAGATGTCAGGCTGTCAACGGGATCGGGGAAAATGCTACACGGGACATGGAGCTTCTGGTCAACTGTGAGTATTTTCTCATTTTGTTGTAGACGTTTAGATTTTCTTTACATTGTAAAATTTCTTTTTTTTTAGTGAATGAATGTGTCCTCTGTTGGGGAAAAGATGAAAACCATAATTAGTAAGTTTATTCTTCATTCTCACAGACATTCCTGTTTTTGTTGGAGTCCGAGACAAATACGCCGTTGCGAAGGGTGAACCCGTGACCTTGACATGTAACGTCACAGCCTACCCAACACCTGTGACGTTTACGTGGGCTAAAGATGGTGGGAGTGTTTCAGGCAATGCTACCATCACAAATTACAGTCTGGGCAGCACACTGAGCTACACAACAGTGACAGAGGATGACTACGGATTCTACAACTGTACAGCTAGGAACATCATGGGCAACAATAGTACTGTCATTGAACTGACAGCTGAAAGTAGGTTTTAGTTTATTCTACATGTACAATCAGAGCCCATCTCAATTAAACAATTTGAATACCAATATATCCAACTATAAACAAGAATTTATGCAAAGTTCTTTCAAAGCTTATGATATGTGGCATGTACTTTTAACTACAAGAAACATACTTGAACAAAGATATCTGTTCCAAATGCAGGTGTTCCTTTTTTACCTTTTTATTACCTTCTCAAAAATGAATCCTGCTAGTATTTTCCCCAGGTGCCCCTGAGCCCTCAACAGACCTGACAGTGACCATGAAGAACTCCAGCCGTTTTGTGACTGTAGAGTGGACAGCTGGGTTTAATGGTGGGCAGGAAACAACACACACTGTACAGTACAGGACAAGGGCAAGTGCATGGCAAGATGGGCCTGAGAAACTTGAACCAGCGAGTGCGGACCATCCTCAGTTCAGTGTGACCTTCCAGCTCCCAGAGAAGGCAACATATGACATCCGGGTCAGAGCTACCAACAGGAACGGAACTGCAGCGTCTAATGTGGTGTCTTTGACTACAGAAGGTTTGTCAGTATAGTTACTGTACCAGGTTGTAGGTCACGTTTTTTTCCTGTGTGTCTTTTTATTAGTTCCTATGATCATTTATCATCACAATACTTGATTAAAACTATAACCAGAGTTTCCAAATTTCAGGACCAAAGATCTTATATGGGTCCCTGCCCCTCACAACTGAAACATTCAGTAATGAGCTGAGGGATCTTCAGTCAACAACAGCAGTTCAGCTGACAAATAGAATCATCAATGAGGTAGGCATTTTACATGTACATTGTCTATGATATCCATTGTAAGATTATTTGTATACATCATTATTAAAAGAGTATGAAACATTTTCAATTTTTGACACTATTTCAGTGTCTACACTACATGTTCATTTATTGCGTTACTTTAAAGCTGGACCGTGTGTTTGACGACATTCTTGGCTATGAGAAATCAACTGTCACTGGATACAGGTAAGCTGGGTTTGTCATTTTGTTCCATGTCACCGTTACATTACTGTAGCAAAGTGTATTGTGCATTGTTCCAAGTATATAATTCATTATGCCTTAAAGAAATGTAACTTTATACTTGAGCATTGCTACATCCCTCTACTAACTTAAAGTTCTTTTATTGAATGTACTTATTAAAATATTCAGAAGTTGACATGAGTGCAATTTTTGTTCCAGTGAAGGCAGTGTGGTGGCAGCTTTCCAGTCAGTAGTGGGAGAATCCGAGTCAGAATCTGCCCAGACAGCCTTCACCAGAAGCCTTGCTGATAACCAGTTGGGAAGCTGGACTGTGGACAGCAGTAAGGCCAGCATTGGGGATACTCCTCCTACTGGTGAGGTTTAGGACTGTCAAACATATGTATAACTCTATCCTTTAATTTGTACGGGACAGTGACACATTATATTGTTAGGTTCTTAAACATTGTTTACAATGAGACTTTTGAGACATATCTTCATTTACTTTGTTAATTGGGTATTTTAAATGTTCGCTCATTCCCAATTCCACATTTCTTTCTGCTTCTTTTTTTATACAGGAGGTGGAGACAACACTACGACTATCATCATTATTGCCGTGACGGTATGTGGAGTTGTGCTTTTGGCTGTTGTCGCTGTTGTGCTGATCGTTGTCAGGAGAAGGAAATCTGCAAGCAGTAAGCGTAACACATTTTTTATTGAAACTATTTTAAAATGTTTTTTTTTCAAAATTTATTCCTAAATAACCATGCATAAATTTCGATGTTTCAGAAAAACCTCACGATAATCATTCAAACAACATGGAGCTGGATAATGTGGTGAGAGAGTACTTCAATGTTTTTTTCCTTGGTCAAAAATGTATTTTTCAAAATGATAATGCATTGCAATCTTAAGTTAAAGGCTACTTATTTCGGACTGGATATTCATAGTTTGAATCAAATTGAGCTGAGGGGTTTCCTTAACTTGACATTTTACTTGTGAAAACTGACTACTTGATTGGAATAAACAATTATTTTCTAGCGAGGTGATGTAGACGATGGGTATCAAAGTCTAAGGGCGCCTCATAGGCGGACAGTAAGTACAGCAATATTTGTACTCAATTAAAGTACTTAATATGCTCTGTATAAAAACTGAAGTGTATTCAAGTATGTGAAAATCATGATTGTATCTCAATCAAATCTTCCTTTGTACATGACTATGTCTCACGATGATTAATGCACTTCTATGCCATGTGCTGATCTTCACTATTTGTACTGCTTGCTTGATTTGAGGACTTGTGGAAGATTTTACAAGAGCCATGTACAGGACAAAAAAATACCCTTTGTTAAAATTCTTCTTTTTTTTTTTTTT
>NW_017803898.1:1939603-2023348 GCF_001625305.1 Branchiostoma belcheri | reverse complement strand
TCTTTTTTTTTTTTTTTTTTTTACAATTTCCGTGTCCGCCACGGTACTTTATTCTCTCCACATGTATGTTACAAATTATATGTCAGCATATAAGCATAATAAATTAATAAAGTACATGAGTCTTGCGAACATAAAACATATTTTTTTTTGTGTGTGTGTGCTTATCTTATTTCTCTTTCAGAGACAGAGTAGAGAGTCTTATTCTTGTCATTCTGAATAGTAATCATGAGTGAATGTCCTAAACAAATGTAGCACATTGTGTTTTCTAAATAACTCAGGATGATCCTTGTATGCTATCCAAGATACATAAATTGTATATTTTGCTAAGGTGACATAAAAATTATCTCCAAATAGTACAGAAGCTATCGTATTTGTGTCTATAGTAATATCATTTTCTGAAAGCAAGTGCTTAACTCCCCCCCAGTAGTCTTTGATCCTTTTACATTCAAAAAACATATGAACATAGTTTTCATCTTGGTTACAAATGTCGCATTTGGGACTGTATATGGTTCCTAGGGTATTAACTATTTTCCATTTGTTCAATAAAAATTTGCAAGGAAGTATTTTATGCAGTAATTTAAAGTTGAATTCTTTTAATCTATTTTCTTTTAATCTTCTGGTTTGTGTTTCCCATATTTTCTTCCAGTTAAGATTCGGGAAAAGACTGTCCCAGTAAGATTGGGAGGAAGGTATAGTGATAATTGTAGACAGACAAAGAGAGTATAAAAATTTGGTGTCAAGCTTTTCTATAGGTATTTTGCATAAATTGATCCATATCATATGGCTTTCCTTGCGAATCTTTATCTTGAAATTTTCGTTTGACCATATTCTATCATCGTATATTTTCACAGGATCCCCCTTCCCCCCTCCAAGTTTCTGCCAGGCTAGAACCACTTCTCTATAAAAGGGTGGGAGTTTAGTCAGGGGTAGAGTATTTTTCTTAACATCAAAATTACATCTAAAAATATCGTAATGTCTTCCAAGTTTGGTAATAAAATGTAAAGGTATTGCTTGCCATCTTCGTATGTTACTGTGATCTGTTTGTATAAGTCTCTTTACCCAGGCCGCTTGTAGGCTTTTACATTTGGAGAATATATTAACCATTTTGATTCCCCCTTCTGAGTAGTTGGAATATAGTGTTGTACGTTTTATTTTGTCAGGTTTATTATCCCAAAGGAACGAGAAGGCTAGTTTTTGAATTTTTTTAAGTACCCATTCTCTTAATTTTTTTTTCAGTCTGATCACACATATCAGGGGCTGGTGGCACGGGGTGGGAACGAGGCACTATACAGTCTTCAGTTTCTTGCAAATACATGTAATACTTTAAATCAATGTTCTCATCTATTGCAAGGTTTTTGAAAGATAAAGTTGATAAACTCATAAAGTTGATAAACTCATTATACAATTTTTTTCTGACGAATATGGATGTTCTTGTTATAGTTAACATCGGATGGCGCGTATGAGGATGTGAAAGCTCCGTCAGAGTTCCCGCGGAATCAGCTGGATATTAAAGAAGAACTTGGGCAGGGAGAGTTTGGGAGTGTCTACAAAGCTGAAGCCTGGAAAATATCAGGAACCTCGGGCACAACTGTCGTGGCTGTCAAAGAGCTGAAAGGTATGAAGACGAAGAATTTCAATTCACTTAATCATTATACATTAGACCCCATATTCCCATTTTGGAGCAATCTCACTTTATTCACTCGCATTGCCTATTCCTTAGGTATGTCAACTGCCGCTGCTTCAACTGCTTTCTTCAGAGAACTGGCAGTACTGAAGCTCCTGGGAACTCATCCCAATGTCGTGTCTTTTCTTGGCTGTTGTACAGACACAGGTTAGAACCAAAACCTAGTACCTGTTTTCATCATAAGCGATCCACGCACCGTTTAGTACACCTGACCTTGGTGCTGAACGCCATCAACCCTAAGGCATGGTGAAAAGAACAAAACCCCTACTATGCATTTCGATTTTTTTAGATTCGTGATTTTTGTAAAATTCTACCTAATTTTAAATGGCATTCCATAATGTCATATTTCAATTTGATTCCTTCTTTAGAGCCATTTTATCTCGTGCTTGAGTACGTGTCCGGAGGAAGTCTGCAGTCCACCCTCCGCACCAGCCGGACCCAGCAGACATACGGGAACTTACACGGCGGCAGCAAGTCCCTCTCCTCACGGGACCTCACCAGGTTCGCCTGGGACGTCGCCAAGGGGATGGCTTTTCTGTCTTCTAAGAAGGTAAGTAGAAGCCTGTTATCATATATGTAACTGTCACTACACTAGAGGTAATCACGATTCTGGAAAGTTGACACATGTCAGAAGTGACAGTTTTAGATATTTGATGAATTGAAGGACTTTTAAAATTGCTTACCCAGTGACTGCTTTGATTTTGTCTACAATGCACAGATGGTTTTTTACTCTTAAGTATTGTTTACCTGGGTGTTATCAACGTATCTTTACTACATTTTGTTGCTGCAGATCTTGCACCGTGACCTGGCGACCCGGAACGTGCTTGTGTCCGCAGACCGGACCTGTAAGGTGTCAGACTTCGGCTTCTCACGGGAGGGAGATGAATACGAGAGGACCGCCAAGGTATCTATCATCCATCAGACTGAGTATACAACTTATGTTTGAGTTTTTTCTAGCTTTGGATTAGATATTGACATAACGTTAATTGATGAATGTTCTTTCACCTAAACCCAACCCAGACCCGTCTGCCTGTCCGCTGGATGGCTCCGGAGTCGCTGTTCCACCGGAAGTACACCACCAAGACGGACGTCTGGGCCTTCGGAGTCCTGCTCTGGGAAATCGTCACGCTAGGTGGGCTTATTGTACTTTCCGCACAATCCTCATTATTAGACTCATTCCAAATCTATCACAAGGAGCTCGAGATTAATACTGTAGCTTTGCTTTTATAGGTTTTGTGTGCAAGACGTCACAGCTACATAC
Source organism: Branchiostoma belcheri (assembly GCF_001625305.1). Classification (NCBI taxonomy): domain Eukaryota; kingdom Metazoa; phylum Chordata; class Leptocardii; order Amphioxiformes; family Branchiostomatidae; genus Branchiostoma; species Branchiostoma belcheri. The sequence goes on along the minus strand of NW_017803898.1, from coordinate 2,020,403 downwards.
CAAAAGCTACATTGATGTTGGTAACTTGAAATTTACAGTTACTGTAGTACATACTATATGTATGAAAAGTATGTTAAGTTAATTTTTCCCTCAGGTGCCACTCCATATCCCGGTATGTCCAAACGCGAAGTTATGGACGGAGTTCACCAGGGATACAGGATGGACAAACCAAAGCACTGCGACCAGAAATTGTGAGTTGAACTGATTCTGATTCTGCTTTTGCTTTTGAAGATGTGATTACTCCTAATTACTGACGTTCAGTCTTTTTGATGTCCATGGTTCAGTTCAGTTCAGTTTTTATTCGCACTTTAAAACAAAATACAGACACAAGAAAATATAAATGAAATGTGACAGTGCAGGGAGGCCGGAAGCATAAAATGCTTATGAGGAGGCCTCCCTTCATAACTTAATTAACAATTCAAATTAATCGGATAAATAAGAAATAACTTACTAGGTAACGGGTAAATGAAACAAAACAATAAAATACAATACGATACAATACTATCTACAATTATGAAAAGTAGTAATGAAAAGTAGTAAACAAGGAAACTTAAACAAAAATTAAGAATGTGTGGGGTTATTTATGAAAGTTGCTTTAGTATAATTTTTGAAAATGGTGACGGAGGGACTAATTTGTAAAGTTCTACTTAGGTTGTTCCAAATTGTTGGGCCTCTGTACGTGATTGTAAATTGACGGAGATTCGATTTCGCATTGGATGGCCTTAAATAATTGCATTGGCGTGTAAAGTGGTTGTGGATGTCTGAGTTTAATAAGAAGGTGTAGGTGTCGTGGAAGGTTTCAGGAAGGCAAGGACATTTATTCATTATCTTGTACATTAAAAGACTTGTTTGTAGTTTATTTATGTCATTTATGGACAGTATTTTGAGCTTTTTAAACAATGGTGCAGTAGGGAAAGTGAATGGAACTTTTGACGCTATCCTGATGTATCGTTTCTGAAGCAAAAAAAGCGGTTTAAGTGATGTAGTGTACGTGCTTGCCCATATAATATTACAATAACTTAAGTAAGGATAGATAAGACTATAATAGAGAGTGATAAATGTTTTAGGAGATAAAAGATTTCCTACTTTCCGTATAATACCAATGTTCTTGGATATTTTTTACTAATAAGATCGATGTGATTTTTCCATGTTAATTTTGCATCTATTAAAACCCCTAGAAAACGGGTGTGTGTTACTTGAGTAATAATGTTGCTGTTTATGTATATTTGTACGTTTTCCTTCGGGTAATTTCTATTTTTACCTGCAAATATTATTAAATTTGTTTTCTTAACATTTAAAGACAATTTGTTTGTTTTGAACCACTTATTTACTTTATCCAATTCTTCGTTCATTGTAGTTACTAACGTGTTGAGATTTTTATGAGACATGAATAGATTTGTATCATCAGCAAAGAGAAGAGCAAATAATGGTTATAAAAGATGAAGTCATAAAATGGGCTTAGCAAGGTGTGAATGCAATGTTGTGCTTCGCTGGTCATGTTTTATGCGAAAATACGTCTAATTAAAGGAGGAAGAATACCTGATACGAATGATCTTCTTGCGAATGATATTTACAGCTACACCCTGATGCTGAGCTGCTGGAATGCCGATCCCGCCCGGAGGCTAGAATTCCGGAAGATCCGGCGGACCCTGGAGTCACTCATGGAGACTGAACATGTGAGCGGATCCAAACTTTTAGATCTCGTATGCATTGGTATTACAGCAATGACTTGTCTACATATGCAACGCCCTTAATACGATGGCTTTGTAGAAGGTAGTTTTGTAATTAAAAATAATTATAATCTGTTTTTAATTGCAACAGAAGATAAAAAAGATCATATCAAAGCAAATGATCTAGAAAAAGTTATAACAGCAGAAAAGTTTGCAATGTGAAAGTCAGTTGTATTTTTTTTATCATACGTCAATACAGTATTGTAATTTAGGTAGACTGCAATGCTTATCGTCTGAGCATTTTCTTTTTTTTGTGTCACTCTAATACTCTTCTTCTATAACACCCAGGACTACATCAACCTGGCGAGTTTGGATGAGAACACCTACCAAAGCCTGCAAACCGCCACGGACGAGAAATACTGAATCACATGGGGAGACGTCATAACATGTGCTTTTTGTTTTTCCAACATCCGACAGTGTTTGTTTTACTGTATGGTTGTTATTATGAATAGACCCTAGTGTGATTTGGGGGGCACTTTACACCAACGCCACCAGACAGACTAGGGAAAGACCTGCACGATAATCATTCTATGTATTACTCTATATTCTATGTATAATTATTCTCTAGTTACCCAACATGTAGTTAATGAACACACATCAGGTTAGCGTGTTTTATACTTTATTATCTATTATTTCTCGACGACTGTAACTTAACTCACTAGCGTTACTTAAGCCAAATGGCAGTCGTGTGCATATGCGCAGATATTATTACTATAATTGTTTTTTGGAAACATGTACAGGCCTTAAAATCTGATTTTTTCATTTTTCCGCCAGATCAGAATATTTAGGACGTGGCCTTTCAACCCTTATGGGAAAACATCTTGACAGCGTTGTACGAAGTGTAAGGATCTTTTACTATTAGTGTGCTTTAGTATGTATTAATATTGCAGCATGTATATTGCATTATTTACACTGAGGAAATTGTCAATATTTGAAATTGGCAGTTATGGATCTTTTTACCATTGTTAGGAGTACGCGTCTACAGTAAGTACCTGTAAATTTTTCTGTCATCAATTTTAGCATTTAAGCATTTTATTTGCTCTAATTTGTTTCCTCGGTTTTATAATTTACTGTTTAAAGTATTAAACTCTGAAACTTTTGTACTAATTACATATATTTGTATATTGATGGAATATATTATTGCGATTGCGACGTAATGTTTGTTTATTTAACCAGAGAAACATATCGCCCTGGAGGGCGGTTTTCAATGCACCCTGGGGGGCAATCCCCAAACACAATAAAATAATAACAATACAACATAAAGTAACCGCTGAAGAAACTTATGTACATCGTAAATCGCTGTTGTTTCCTTTCTGAACAAATTCTGTACTAGGCCTATGCAAGGAGGGTTGTAAGGTTTTTTTTTTAAATCAAACCTCGAGCTCCTTGGTCTACGTTGTGAAAGAGGGTGCCCGACAATCAAACACTACGAATACTGCTTTTGTTGGAAAGGCGCATAGTTCCCGCGAAATAAAATATCAACGTTGTCAACACGGATTCCCTGATTAAATATAAAGAGGTTTTCTTATACTACTATTTCTAAAGGACGCGTTATGAGGCTTGGATGGGGTGGTGGGAATGTGGGAAAAAGGGGGTGGGAGTGGCTGTGTACAGGGTCGCCATAATGCTTTCTATGTAGTACAAACGGTTGGTCGCACATGTGGTCTTGGTTCAGCTAACTGGGGAGAAACAAGTACATTTAATTATCCCTAAATTAAGTCCTTCGAGAGAATAACTCGGATATCAAATTCCCACGCATATAAAAACTGTCGGGTTCTCCAATGATCTTCTCATTGCTCATGAACAGCAGGATTAACGACTCTACAACTATGAGAACAGAACGCAAGCGCGGAGGTGAGCAGCAGCAAAAACGAGAGCTCCCGAGTATTTTCTCATTTGTACGTCTTATTGTACTAATTTGCTGGGGTTTTTCTTCTAGATTAACCCACAAGTATTACTTGAATGTATTGTGGACTTTTAAAACCGGTGAATGGTGGCATTTTTATATTTTCAATTCAATCAATTTTTACTGTCCTGTAAACCGCCACGTACCGAGTGGGGAGGGCGACGAGTACGAGTGACGTTATCTCTGTGTGGGGAGGGCAACTGTATACTAGTATAGACATTGGAATCTAGGAATCATAGAACGATGTGTGGTTACTTTAGTAACTTTGATAACAGATTTTCGTACTGATATATCTTGAAGGTCTTTGCATTTGTGGAATTTGTAAGGACGCCAACACTGGTAGACGTAAGAAGTGCTGTTGCACAATAGTAGCACAAAGTTTTCACTGATCATGATTCTGATCTTAAGCGGGGATATCTGAGATCAACCCAGGGCCTGGACCACCAAAGTTTCCCTGTGGGAGTTGTAACAAGGCAGTACGTAATGCCCATAATGCAATTTGATATGATGAATGCGATAGATGGTACCACAGAGACTGCATTGGGCTATGTTCTGTTGACTTTGTGTGTGGTTTTACATACTATTAGCGTGACCTAGTGCCTTTTCAAATGAATTGAGCAAAAAGAAGAAAGCCAACATCAGTCTTAAAACGCCCCGGGAGGTGTTTTGGCAATGTTACCTCCTTTTCAGGGCACTGGCACACAATGCAACTGAAGTCACGCGTATTACTTTCCGGTTGATTTGTCCGACACAAAAAATATTTGTTTATTAAGAAATCAAAACCCTTCGCAACAACACCCTCACAAACATAGCTGAATTATCGGGTTTGTACATGTGTTACTCCGCATTGCAGTCAGAGAAAAAAATCTGCTGGACCTCTTTCAGTTTTATGCTTCATACAGCTGAATTTGGGTCTCTATGAAGGGTATTCTAACTGATGAAATTATCTCAGTCTCACTTGGGCCCAAGGAGCGTGGTTAGGAGTGTGGAAAGACGATACTCCCACTCTTGGATGGCTTTATACTAGGAAACAAATGAAAACCGATGTTAATGGGCTACTGTTGGGACTGCGAGGTCTAAGCTTGGAATATTGACTATGGCAAACTCCGTCATATTACATCTACTGGTGGCACAGATCGTCATTTTATTTCAAGGTACGTACGCATGGTTTAGCTTACTAACAGTTTGTCGTGGACTACAGTGTTAGAACAGAACCCTAATTGTTTTCTTTTTTGCCTTCGTCAGAAGGGTATGTTTCATTGTTTGGCCATGGTGGAGTGGATGTTGTGTGGGCCTTTATGTAGGTCAACGCCAAACTTCGAGAAGATGTGGATTTTCTTGATATTTAGTTTGTGAAAGGTTGTTGTGTCGTTGAAACCGAAGTTTAGGGTAAAAAATGATCCATCAAGCGTTTTACAACGACACTGCAGTTGGCTTTTCGTGGTGGTCGGTTGCAAGGGTATCTTTCCCCTTGTTAGGCAAGGCACAAAGGCGTAATACTTGGGCTAAGCGTAAGACATTTGAAATTAAAACAGTATGGAAAGGAAAATTTTGTTGAAATAAAAGTATTGTCTTTACGTACTTTGAATGTTAACTTCTTAAGTAAAATGCTCGATTTCGCTCGGAAAGGCCATAATTTGCGGGATTTCCGTCGCCACATTTTTAGCCAAACATCGTTTAAAATTGGTTACATATATCACCCAAAATTCAAGATTTTCTTATCTTTCAACGGCCAGAAATAAGATCAAAGTCGTGTTTAGGTATTTCTTAACTTCTGATTTTGAGTATAGTTTTTGCCGACAAATGGGCGAAAAAAGGGTATTTTTTCACATTTTTCGCACTCCATCACCCATAATTCAAAATCTAGGGAAATCCCTAAAACCCGATTTTTGGTAAAATGCTACGGTCATTTTGAGACGCCCAAAACATACCTTGGGCATTGCTTGTTTAAGCACGCATGTTATTCGGCACGCACGGGGCGATGGTGTTGTATGGGCGTGTACAAGTTTTGAGATATGCAAGTCAACCACGATGACAACAGGCGCTTCGTTAAATATGTCCACTAGAATGTGATATACTGTCCAGAAAATGGTTTATATTTGTGATAATGTGATTTTTGTCTGTTAGGAGGTGCCCATGTGAAAAGGGTCTGAAACCCCGGTTTACTGTAAATGACCGCCGGAGACCCCAAATCGAATGTTCAGTTCGAAGTACGTCAGAGCCGACATGAATAGGGTTCTAAAGCAGGTTGGGTTCTTGGGCCCAAATTTGACCACCGTGTTTTATACATTTGTTGATTGTATGTCTACAGCATATGTCGAGAAGCTGTGAATGGACTTAATGGTATTTGGTAGGTGAGCACAGGTGAGCAAGGATTATGTAACCAAAGCATGCAACGGGTTGTATTTTTCTCTGTGTGTGTGTGTGTGTGTATGTGTGTGTGTGTGTGTGTGTGTGTATGCTGTATGTGTGTGCGTGTGTATGTGTGTGTGTGTGTGTGTGCTGTGTGTGTGTGTGCGTGTGTGTGTGGTGTGTGTGTGTGCGTATGTGTGTGTGTGTGCTGTGTGTGTGTGTTTGTGTGCTGTGTGTGTGTGTTGTGTGTGCTGTGTGTGTGTGTTGTGTGTGCGTGTGTTGTGTGTGCGTGTGTGTGTGTGTGCTGTGTGTGTGTGCGTGTATGTGTGTGTGTGTGTGTGTGTGTGTGTGTGCTGTGTGTGTGTGCGTGTATGTGTGTGTGTGTGTGCGTGTGTGTGTGTGCTGTGTGTGTGTGCTGTGTGTGTGTGTGCGCGCGCGCGTGTGTGTGTGTATGTGTGTGTGTGTGTGTGTGTGTGTGTGTGTGCTGTGTGTGTGTGTTTGATTGTGTGTACAACATAAATGAGAAATGAATAGCTTGTGTATATATCTTTGGTTGTATGTGCTGTATCACAAAAGTTTTGGATGGTTGTGCATGGTATTTAGTGGATGGGTATGGGCAGTAAATAAAGATAGAGAGGCCAGTGGGTGAGGTTCCCCGATAGCATTTTTGTCGTAGCGACTGAAAAAAATGCTATTTTAGTGGCTGGGTACAGGGTCGCCATAATGCCTTCTATGTAGTACAAACAGTTGGTCGCGCATGTGGTCTTGGTTCAGCTAAGTGGGGAGAAAAAAGGACATGTAGGTGATAATTATGTTTACCGAAGGAAAACATATTGTTTTTGCTACGTTTCCTTTTCTTCTTCGTCTCCAAACAGTGACCTCTGACCTGACTGAACCAGACTGTCTCTCACCATGGTTACTGGTGTTGCATTACATAATGTTGCAATTTTATAGCAGGAGGGATTTAGACTCCTGTCTGACCAAATATATGAATGTGTTTGAGGAAGAGTTAACAGAGCAGACCATATGCGAAGGTAAACATTATGCATTTGCTTTGCAAATGTTACCTTTCTAGTTATCCCTAAATTAAGTCATTCGAGAGAATAACTCGGATATCAAGTTCCCACGCATATAAAAACTGTCGGGTTCTCCAATGATCCTCTCATTGCTCATGAACAGCAGGATTAACGACTCTACAACTATTTAGAGATTGTTGACTTTGCAATCGATATAGTGGAACCTTTTCAAATGAATTGAGCAACAAGAAGAAAACCAACTCTTAAAACGCCCCGCGAGGTGTTTTGGCGACGTTGCCCCCGTTTCAGGGCACTGGCACACAATGCAACTGAAGGCGGGCAAATTACTTTCCGGTTGATTTGCCCGACAAAATGTTTTTTTTTAGAAATCAAAACCCTTCACAGCCTCACAAACACAGCTGAATTATGGGGTTTGTACATGTGTTACTCTGCATTTCAGTCAGAGGAAGAATCAAATAATTCGCTGAACTTCTTTCAGCCTTACGCTTCACAGAGCTGTTTTAATTTGGGTATCTATGAAGTTGCACTGTTGACGTTATATTAGGCTCACTTGGTCCCAAGAAGTCTATTTTTTACATAGATGGATCCGATGATATGGTTGCCATGTAGTGGAAAGACGATATAGGGTTACCATAAAGACAATACTTCCACTCTTGGACGGCTTGCTATCCGTTTGCTCCAGCTACATGTAGTAAAGTTGCTTTCATTGGCTCACGCCACTTTATACTTGGAAACAAATGGACTACTGTTGGGACTATGAGGTCTATTAAAGCTACCAGGATATTGGTATATTGACTGGAAAATCCAGTCTACTGGTGGCACAAATCATCCTTTTATTTCCGGGCTGCCCAGATGTGTTGTTGGTGATCCAGGGTACGTTTACGACTGCATTATTTAGCCTATTAACAGTTTGCCAGCTCGCACATGGGCCGACGGGAGTAGAACTCATGTACAAGCCATTGGTCTCGCGGTTTGTTTGAAAGCGATCACACAGTGTGTACGAATCAGTCAGAGCGCTCCGGAATTCGGTCAGAATTATCTCTACCGTTCCAAGAGTGCGCCCGTCCGCCGATCCACGGGCTGCACAATTTATGCCAGGGGTCTGTTCAATTCAGAGAATGCTATGCCCCAAGTTAAGCAAAAAGCAAAAGAAGCATCTGCTATTGGCTAATGCTGAGATCACATTTCCAACCGGGGGCACAGACATGAAACTATGTGCCAACAAAATCTGTACTAATGGAGAAATATCTTCTCATAGCAAGTATGTTTACTACTTTAATTAAGATTTAAGAATTAAATTTTTTATAAAAATTATAGTTGATAGATGGTAATAGATGTTGTCATGATCCTTACAAAACCTTAATATTGAAGGTATAACGTTACATTTTTACAGAATTTCAGTCAGGAACCTCAGAGACAGAATGGAAAGCCAACAAATTATGACTGCTCAATTGCCCAAGGTGAACATTTGGGCTCGATTGTGTCTATTCGCTGGTCTTCTGCTACACACACCAGGTAATTAGGCTCATTACATTTTGAAGTACATCATAGAACTAATATCCTTTTATATTGATTTGCTACTGATATCTTACCGCCATGACAGTTTTAATCTTGATAAATTGTGGAATTTTTAGTTTGAAATGTATAAGAAACAAGTAAATTATAAAATAATGACTTAGTTGAAATTAAAGAAGGCATGATGACATATAAGACTTCATATGAATATATATAAAAGGCAAAATTGTAAAGTAACTTAAATTTATTTCGAAAATGATTTATGTATAATGATAAATAATACTAGCCTTACAGTGGTAGATGATATTGACATGATTTTAGCAACTAAAGCACCAAGTGTTGACACCACCATTCCCAGTGATGTTAGTGAGGCAATACTGACCTGCTCAATTCAGCTGTGCTTTATATTTTTCAGATTTCGGATTTGGAACATTAATTGTAAAAACATCTATGCCAACTAATGTTATCGCTGGACACCAAGTGATACTGAACTGCACCTTTGCTCCTGATCAAGCTGCTGCTATCACCTGGACAAAGGATGGTAGAAATGTTATCGTACAAGGGACCGGGCCTTTTACAGATGGAGTTTATGGTGACTTTGTGGGAAGAGCAGACATAGTAGGGCAAGCCAGCTTGAGGATCAACAACACCAAATGTGAAGATGCAGGAGAATATACTTGTCAAATAACCGTTGCTGGTCCGGAAAGAAATCTTTTATCTGGCAATCACTCTATCTCAAGTAGGTACATTTTTCACCACTTTCGTGTGGCTGCATCAGTATTTTGCAGCATTATTTCTGTAGTTTGAAAGCCGGTCACAAAAAAAAAAAACTATTCTTATTTAAATTCCTTTTACTTCTAAGCGTTTTGTAAACAGCTGTGAGTTGTGAGATATGGGCGTGACTTCTTTTGCATCAAATAGATTTCAGGTTACATTTAGGCATGATATTGAGAGTAACCCTATCTAGACTGGGCTTTTTTTTATCTTTGAGACGAGGGGGGGGGGCTCATTCGCCCCCCTCCCTCAGAACTCGTAAACGGTATAGCTTATGAGAATTTTAAGAGGATGGTGTGCTAGTGATAATCAATCATAAACATTAATTTTATATCATTATAACGTACATTGTAAATGACGTAGTAATGACGTCATTCATGTGATTTATTGCCTAGAACCGTTTTCCCTTAAAACTTAATGGTATACAACACAAGTTCAACAAAAGTGTTTATGATAGAATATTATGGTCAACTAAATCATATGTTACCCATAGCAACACCAGTGACGTCATAAAATGACGTCATGCATATATTAACTGTCCGCCATCTTGGATCGTAAATATTGAATTTTCGAAAATACTTTTTTCAAGATAAATTCTAAATATACAATGAAAATAGACTAGAGAGGTTCAAATCAACCTTCTTTTTTAAAGGAAAATAAAGTTGGGATAAAATTTTAAGGAAAATAGCCAGAATGTACTGATCTAATGATATGGTCTGCCATCTTGGATTTGGGCCAATGACGTCATGAAATTAGCATAAATTGTGCATAATTACTGATAAAATTACATGAAATTATATAAGATGTTATTCATATTAAAAGCATGTGTCAATCAACATAAAAGCCAGTAAATTTCATTGTTTAAGTCAAAATTACTTTGCAAAAAAATGCCTGTCAGAAACCCGTTGCCATGACAACAAAACAGTATTAATTTATCTCACTGCTATCGCACAAGCCGTTCGGACGCTATCCGACATCAAACTTTGGCGCGGGCACTTTTAGCCCCAGGACTAGATAGGGTTAATAGCACTGCTAAGGGCAAGTCAAAAATCTCACTGTACAGATCTAGATGTCCAATTGAAATGCTAATCTTCACCAGACCTGAATTGAGCTCAGTATTCAGAAACATGACATACTTTATTTGTATACCTGCATATGGTGTAGGCAACGTTCAAAATTACCAGCACCAGACAAATGTTACCTACACTACTGTTTCATGATTATCATACCTTTCGAAGGTATGATAATGATGATGCCATTCAATATTGAAATGTTTTGAAAACTGTTCCAAGTCTCACCACGTTTACTTTTAAAATTCTCTGCTGTCATCCAATGATTCCCACATTTAAGAATGCAGTTTTGACCACCTCTTGTCATAGGTCATCTAGTGTCCAGGGCCGGTTTTGTCATAGGCCAGTGCACTGGTCAGGTGGAGGTAAATATCAGAAATACCTGCACATCTAAAATTTTACCCGCTCTAACCTGCATATAACCAGTAAACGGACCAGTGCAGGTTAGGTGCAGGTAGACATCAGAAATACCTGCACATCTACAATTTTACCCGCTCTAACCTGCATATAACCAGTAAACGGACCAGTGCAGGTTAGGTGCAGGTAGACATCAGAAATACCTGCACAGCTCCAATTTTACTTGCACTAACCTGCATATACCCAGTACATGGACCAGTGCAGGTTAGGTGCAGAAATTATTAACCTGCACAGCCCCAATTTTACTGTGCTAACAAGTATAATATTACCCAGTACATGGACCAGTACAGGCTATCCTAGGAGTGCGCTAAGGATACTAAAGTAGCCCACTTATAATATTGAGTCAAATGTTTTCAGTTGGATAACAGTTTTATTAGCTTTTCCACATGTATTATACACACTATTGTCAGTGAGATCAATTTTCATGCTGATGTTGAATTACTTTGAACTTAATGCCAAGAAAATCTTACCGATCTCATTCTGACTGAAATGCCAGCTTCTTTTAATAAACGCTTGTTATTGTTCTGTTACAGGACCGGCAAACATGCCAAATGATACAGGAATAATACAAAAACGGCCATCCTATGCAGTCATTAAGGTGATAGAGAATGCAGAGGATCAGTGTTTGCAAACTTTGACCTACAATATCCAGCACCAGAAATCGGGTTCGACTTCTTGGATGTCAACAGAAGTTCAAGGATCCCTGTACGGAAATGCAACACTCACACACAACATCACTGATTTGGAACAGACCACTTACAACTTCCGGGTGCAAGCTGTAAATCCCATCTCAGAAGATTTCAGCGACTTCACAGACCCAGTGTCTGTCCTGATTGAAGGCAAGACGTCCTATGAATGTTTTATAACTAATCAGTGTTATTTGTAACCATTTGAAAGTTCAATTATTAAACATACATTGTACATTTAGATACATCTAAAGTAAGCACGACATGATGCATTGATAACCTCTTTTGTATTCAGAGTCCGTTACATCACATGTCCAGCTAACCTTCACAAATCTTGGAAGCCAAAACTCTGCTCAGGCACAAGATCTGATTGGTCAAGCGGTAAGTATCAAAGTTGAAGTCATGACAGTAACCATAAGAACCATTCCTCAGGAGTAGCCTGTTACTGTAAAACCGTGATTGCCTTATGGCCTCTTTAGACAACTTCTCTGTGCATTCCTCAGTGCTTTAGAAACTTTTATTACAAGTACATCAAATTTTCTGTTTTTCTGATTTATTTTAATGGCATTGCATCAAAAATTTGTTGTGCCTGGCGAACTGTATTGAATTAAATATGCATAATAAGTATTATGCATAATATGTATAATAGGTACAAAAGCTCATCCTTTTTGTTCCAGATGGATTCCCACTTTGCTGATTTAGGTGTCATTGGATATGAAGGGATAACAATCACGCAGTTTCAGTCAAGGTATATATCATCTTATATATAGGATATGTAATTATTAAAAAAGACTAAATGTTGTTTTTCATTGTGGCGCTCGATGAGGAACCATGGCCAAACATCATCACAGGACTGGATGCAGTTTCATTCAGACACATATCATACAACAAAGTCTAGTTTTATATTTTTTTTTTCAATTCAAGTTTTACTTTAATCGCACTCTTTAATTATTTAAACAAATCAGTGAGTTTTATTAAACCAACAAATTTGAAATAAAATTGGTGTGCCTTCAGGTATTCTTTCAAGACAATCCATTACCCACACACATGAACAAGGAAAGCCTAACTTTTTATCAGAGTTAATGACGACTGTGCTTCCATGGTGTTTGTTTCAGCTCTGGTTCAGTGACTGCAGAAATTAAATTTGTCACTGGACAATCAGAGGCGAAACCAGCTCTGGACCACTTGATGAAAGCAGTCAACGCAGGAAAGATTGGAAACTTACAAGTGTCTGCCATTACCATCTTATCCGAAGGTATAGCCAGATTTTTAACATGATATAGTAGAGGGTCTGCATGGGGAGTTCTGGCAAATTCAACAGGGCCGATAACGCTTGATAGTAACTTCAGGACGGTTAGCAGTAAACTGACAGGCATTTATATTGGAGCTGCACTAGATTTGGTATATCACAATTTGTAGGAAAAAGTGATCATACCTTACATGTGATGATGGAGCACGCATTAAATGTACTTCACACTTAGTCTAGTGCTCCCTGTGTTTCTCGCCTGCCCTGATCGAGTGCGTCCACAAAAGAAGGGCTTTCCAGTGGCAGCTTGAATTTTCTGTCCACCCAGGTTTATCGATAGATTTTGAGAAATCTAGCGGGGTCCTGGGGTATGCGCCCCGGGAAATTTCGGATTCAAAAGCCTTCAAAAACGCAATTTCTCACATTTTGAGAGGCAAATCATGGTGTTGAGATTCTTTTGTTGGTCCTTTGGATGTTTTCATATTTTTTACCCCAGATTTTTGGTAATATTGTGTGTGATGAAGGATTGATTTAAAGAAAAAAAAACTTCTGTCACACTCTGCACACACTGCTAGATCTAGAATCGATTTCTCTCTTATAAGGCTGCCATTTCGTACAGAATTTGATCGACTGAAAAGTCGTAAACGTTAATGTCATTTGGGATTCATTTAAGCATGGGGTCGTGGAACTCTAGTTGCAGCTGAAGTGAAAACAATACCCAAATTTCTACAATGTTATATTTAATTAGAAGAACGTTTTTTGACAGATTTTAAGAATATTTACAGTAATTAACTTGATTGTTAACTAACCACCTGTATCATTTTTACCTGTAGCCATCTTGATCCTCCAGGAAGTTGTTATTGTGTTTTTGTGCATGCCCCTGTGGGCTGCCATCTTGGTGGTAGCCATACTGGTGGTAGAACGATTCTGTAAGTGTCTTAAACATTTCACTTAATTTTGTGCTACATGTACCTTGGTCTATTTTATGTTATTGTGTCCTAAATCAGTAAATGCCATTTATTATACAAAATGACCTTTATACTATAAAGAGTAAAATGTAAAGTCCCTTAATTTTAGAAATTTAAAACAAATGCAGACTAATTGTAGCTTAACTGCGCTGAAAATATATCAGTTAAATTTGTGGTTCTTTTGCAAGAGTGTGTTTATTTGTTACTGTCCTTTCTAATATTGTTATTCCATAGGGATCAGTTCGAGTACACATGACACAGTAAGAAACTTGGCTCGTTTTGGGCCACTTTTTGGAGTTCTGCTGGCAGTGGTTGTGATCATACTGGCTTTTGTTACCAACAGTGGAAATGGTAAGTAATTTTTCTTTCAATTTCTCTGCTGAACCTTGGGAATGGTCAGGTGTGGCACAACAAATGTCTCTGTTCACAAGTGGTGTTGAATTTGTAATCAGGACTTCATTTCTTAATGAAATGATGAACAGAGCAAATTGGCGATATACACAGGAGTCGAATCTGAAACATTTTGAGAATTTTTTCTTGCTGTATTATAGTCACAATCACGTGTAACTACAAATGGTGGCAGATATCATTTCAATCAAAACATGGTTAGAAAACTGCACGAGTACAATTGCTTTCATACAAGTACTTTCTTTATCAAGTTAGTTTTCTTCCTTTTAATACATTGCCTAAACATTGCCATTTACCACCTGCATTTAACATGATAATTTATTCTAAAAATATTAATAATATGTCAGTAAAAATTGATTTCGCTATTTGTAAATGCTGACTACAGCTGTCAAATATTTATCATCATGGAAATGTTTTGTCTTTAATAATTAGGCCTTCATTCATTTACAGGTGGTGATGCATTAATCACCATTGTCGTGCTATCTGGTGTCGGGATTTTGAAGGGCACTGGGGCAGCAATTGCTGGACATCTCTTCAAAAAGTCTGGTGTGTTTTTTTTCGTTAAATAGATATTGAATAGATAATGTTCTTAACATAAACCACCAAAGTTTTCTTATTGGTATTGTATACTTAGTTTTGCTGTTATTGTCAATGTCAATTAAATTACAGTGTAGCAGGTACCCTACCTACGGAACCCAAGATCATCACATTTTTTTGAACATTTGCCTTTCATAATGAGGGTACGGGCAGCTGGAAGAATTGTATTCTGAAACAGGTTTGAACAGTCACTGTCAATTTTCAACATAAGATTTACTGTTTTCTTCATATAGTCATCCTAGGGTTATACCTGCGGAATGATGAGATTACTTGTTTCCTGAAAAAGGGTACAAATTGAATCTAGTGTTGTAACTAGAAATGTTTTCGTCACCAATATATTTCATTCTGTTATTATGTATCATTCACTGCAATCTTTTTACTCCACTTTCTACTTTCAGACAAGAAAGTGAAACTCCCTGTTGCAGCCATTTCATTTCTGTTGATAAAGGGGTTTGTAATTGCCATTGCTGGGACTGTGTTATCTGCACTCTATGTACAACAAGGTGATAATACCATAGATTATTCATTGTAGTCAAGAGTAATCAAAGTAAACGTTGGCTTAACTGTTAATAATATTAGCTGTCACTGTGTTTAAAAATAACTTGAATGCAAGCAGATTACCACAGGTGTCTGCAAAACTCATCTTTAACTAAGTGCACTTTCAAGTCATGTAACATCAATTTTAGTTCTAAAACAAGAGTTCCACGATCTCATACCTTCGCCAAAAGGTGTTAACCCTTCCGGTTGACGAATTATACAATTTTGATAATTGATTTCGCAAATAAGAGCGTCATTTGCATGGATTACATCAGTTGATCATATTCTCCACCCAATGGCAGCCTTATCTTAACAAAATAGGCTATTCTAGCACTTCCTCATAAATTATGCAAATGGGGTCATAATGTAAATAAATTATCTTCATTGATGTTCACCTTCACTTAACTTCCAAATGCGGCAAGTATAAAATTCCCAGCAATTACAACTATGAAATTATAACAATTTCCCATTAATTATGCAAATTAGGTCTTCATTTACATAATCTATATCCTCAGATGTTTTTCTAGTTCTCAATTACATGTCACAAGTGTTTCATAGTACTATTATCGAACGAAGCAGATTTATAGAATTTCCTCATTAATTATGCAAATTAGCTCCTGATTTGCATCTGATTAAGCCAAGCATCACTTCAGCTACCTACATACCAAAAATCACGACAATCCGTCAATCGGTTCTTGAGTTATCCACCTTTGGAGATTTTTCAAGAAACACTCCTGCACTTCCAGAACAAGCCGCTACGGGGCCTAAACTCATGTCACACCTACCTCAAGAGCTATCTACCAATCAAATTTCGTGACCCTAGCATGTCCAGATCGCGAGATATTAAAACCGGAAGTTCTGCTGCAGTACCAGCAAAAGCCGCCAGGGGGCTCAAAATCTAATCATTCCTAGGTCTCATCAAGACCTACCCACATACCAAGTTTCATAACAATCCATACTAAGCTTCTTGAGTTATGCTGTTCACAAACAGACAAACAGACAGACAGACAAACAAACAAACAGACAGACAGACGCTACTGAAAACATAACCTTCTTGGCGAAGGTAATTATCTTTAACCTTTTTAGATGGAACACTGTGCCGTTTTAGTTTGCTATACACAGTATTGTTAGACATTTATGGGAGTCAGTTAGCCATAGTCATGACGTTGCATTTTTCAGGGAATGCGGATTACATTCCTAGCCTTGTCCTCGGAGCGGTCTCTATTGCCCTCTTGGCTGCAGCCTTCATATATTTCATGGTCTGTGTCTACTGTGGAGAGAAACAGAGCAGCCATGGTAAGTCAAATCATAGACCTCTATAAGATGGTTAAGCGTATTTACATTGTTGCAGGATGTATTTATTTTTGCTAATTTCTTTTCGTAGTAAAGATTGAATCGGAAAAAAGATTAGGTAACTTTAATTTCAGTGTGATAAAAATGCCTTTGGTGCACAGTTATTGAGTTTTATTTGTAAAAAAAACAACTTAAAATTTGAATGTAACAGTGGAGCTGTTTAATTGTAAAACATGTGAGAATGTGTGCTAATATTGGTAATTATATAATTATTCATTATAAGTACTATCTAAACGCAAGCGCAAGTTGTTGCTAGTCTTCCAACAGCCCTTTAGTGTACTCTAACAGAGATCTTTATACACATATTGTTGATGCACTTGTGCAAACTACAGTATTGTATGATCCATTCCTTACTCAAGGTTTCATCATTAAACACTTATCTGTCATCCATTTATCCTTTAAGTGTAAAAAGCTTTGTTTTCCCTTGCTTACACTGCAAATGAAGACTTCATCGTGATAAGTCAGAGCTAAGACTTTGATAGGTGGAATTACCAGAGATTACTAATATATTTTAGAAGTTCTTAATCTAATCTTATTCAATTGTAAGGTTCAATTATCGTGTAACTGAAGTCGCGTCACAAAACACACGACACAAGTGGACTTATTTAAAAAGTCTGCTGATTGCATGTATTCATTGATGACTTATCTATTTGGAAAATAGCACCCAGCTCTTGCGCCCTGTCCTCTATAAGCCTTAATTTTGGAAAGAGTGAGGTTTAAAGGTAATTTTGATCTAATCGTTTATTTTCTATCTTTCAGTTTTAAATGGGAATATGCGTGAACACAGGTAGGCATTGATGATGACCATATTTTAAAATTCTTAGTTATTTATTACTGATCTTTTAAAAATTTCTGCTAATCAGTATGAAGGCTTAATAAAACGATTTGAAAATACAAATTTGTACTTGTTGTTGTTGAGTAATTTGATTATGACATGCAAACATCACTGCACATTTTCTGACTTGTCAGCTTAGAATGAATTTACAAATAGTACTATGTGCATTTGAATACTAGTAATCTAGCCAGGCATTTCAACAGCTTTAATGTTAAAAATGGTAAACCATAACGATATACAACAATTATTTTTTACATGTACCTAGTATACGTATCGACTACATTATATTGTATGTGCAGTAGTGTTAAAAGAGAAACAATTATGATCATGTATTTTGTGTGGTTTTCAAATAAACCATGCAGGTCACAACAGAATGTCAAGCTTGAACCACAGTCAACACCTGCTCCCGAACATGTGGAGCCTACCGACAATGAGGTGACAGCTCCAGACACTCTCTCTAACCCAATGCATGGAAATCCCCGCATGCTCCCACCACTACAGCTTGATCCTCTTCCAAAACAAAAGAAAAAAGGAAAGAAAAGGTTGGCCCCTTAACATGTTGCTCGGTGTGCGCTTAGGACTATCAAACATGTAATTTTTTCTTCATCCATATTTGATCATCATCATCATCATTTTCCTTTTCTTGCAAAGGCTTTTTTAATCCTCTTGGCAGTTTTTGACCCTTACCTTAAGTCAATACATACAACAATCAATCTCCTGATCTCATTCTTGAAATGGATGTGAGTGATGACGAGTTCAGATAATGGTAGGTCTTACTACAACCCCTACTGGCTCTACCTAAATGTAAATTATACATATACATGTCCTGTACATATACCACAGCAACACGAATATGGTACAGGAAACTCTATGAAGTTATGTGACTTCATTTGTTCTTTTTTTACTATTCTACAGAAAGAGGAACACATCTGAAAAAGATGCACAAATCCTGAAGAATGCTGATGAACAAGTCTAATATCTTACATCAATTGTCTTCACATCCGCAAGACAATACAATTTCATGTCGTTCGTCCCAGGATCTCTGTAAAATCTCTGTATTTAGGGGCAATTTAGGGATTGTAGAATATGTGTTTCGGCAGCATATTCCTTCTGTGCTGAGTTAGACCATGCATTGACACAAAGCATCAAGTGCTTAGACGACAAGTTTAGAACTGTTGTACTCTTGACTTCATTTGACACAAAATGCGCATACAAACAGACTTGCTCGTATCATGGACTCTTGCATCAGATTTCTAATGTTCAAACTTTGGGAAATTAGTTTATGGAATTAAGCTTGTGTGGTAAAAACTTTAACACTGATTGGTCAAAAAGCTTTTCAATTTTCTTGGTTGTACTTTTAATTGGTTGTAATTGTTATTCTAGAATCTGATTTGGGGAATACTTTGGATTCTAAAACTTTTCGAAATTTTATTATAACTTTGCAATGTTTTATATGTGTCTATCGTCTGAGCATGGCAAATATGGTATACAGCACTATCAGTGAAGTAATTAAAATTGCATTTTTGTAGGATTGTTCCAGAGATTTTGTATATCCTTTCATTTAGATGGAAAGTCAATATTTTGCTGTTTGCATTGTGCTTGTTTTGCATTAAAAGAAGACTCTGTTTCTTAATTGTCTGGATGATTTATTTTTCAGACACTGATATTTTATACCGTAACATAGGGCTGTCGTAACATAGGGCTTGAATCTCCAGCTTTATGGCATGGAAATCAATTATAGTAATAAATATTTGTAGATCGGAGGAAAAGAACAATAATTCGCACATGGGCCCGTAAAACTTATTGGAATAAAGACCTGTGATTGGTCACTTTAGTCTCTTGGATTCTGACTTGGTAACAGGGCGCTATTTTTTTATATTTGTATCTACACCTTGGATATAAAAAAAACAGTATTGAAATGAACTTTCTATAAGTAGCTTATAGAGGTCCCCGCTGGTACTTTTACTTTACTGATGATAAAAAGATGGCTTTAAATGATGTAAAAATTGATATGATGTCATAATGCAGTAAACAGAATTTCTTGTGACAGTTATTTTTCCAGTAACAGTCCAAAATCAATATTCGTAACCTATTAAGTCATACATTGACTCAGTAGAAACACATGCAGCTGCAAATGTGCTGCTTTTCTCTGCTTATGAGAATGTATATTATTCAACTGATGACGACATTGCGACCTTTCTGCTATCGCTAAAACGTATGACTCGAAGAAAAGAATTTAATTTCCATGACAATTGCCAAACCCAAATTCCCAGTTCTTTATGAAGGTGACGCACCTCAGATCAGTACACCGAATCGGAGAGGGCAAATAAACTACCCGGAAGTAAGCTGGGGTCTTTAACAGCGAGTTTTCAGTATAGTGAACCAGCTGAGTTTTGTCCAAACGCAATGAATGTGTATGTTATGCCACAGACACAGATAAAATTTTGCGATATCTACTCGTAATGTGGACATTACTCATCGCTTTGTCAGTCTATCCAGGTAAGACACGTTTGAATATTTACATACTGTTAGGTGTTCAGACTGTACCAATATTTTAGTATTTTCTAACTTACTTCTTTACCTGGGCCTGTTGAGTTCGCTTGGGGTTGCGATAGTCACAAGATAACTTATTTTTAGATCCCTAGCTGAGACATGTTCTAACAGTTCTAAAAGGACATACTTGGCATGTGCAAAGCTGGGGATTCATATCGTCGCACACACAAACACTGGCGGCCCCATCATTTGTCCAGACAATTTTCTAGCATAATATATGCAGCTTACTTCAACAGAAAATTGTCATAAAAAGTGTCATAAGAGATACAGGAAAATAGGAATGGAGTAATAGATCATGGGCCACGCGACAATGGCTGTGTGTACGCTCCGTGTTAATTTTTTTTTACAGTTACTCGTGCCGATGTAACAGTCACAGTAACGGCACCACAGGGAGTTCAAGTTGGTCAGCAGGCCATCATCAGCTGTGTCATTGATCCTGATCAGCAGGCTGCAGTGACCTGGACTAAAGGTGGTCCTCCTGCGGCAGATGGTAGTACAACTGTACTGGTGCATAATCAGGGAATCAGTGATGGCCGTTATAACGAGTACAGCGACAGAGACATCGACATTGAGGGTCGGGCAAGTCTGCGGATACAGACCACCAGACTGAGTGACAGAGGAGAGTTTTTCTGTGCAGTTTTTGTGATCCAAGCAGGACAACCTGTCCAACTGCCTCCACAATCTGCCGTCTTGTCTGTCTCAGGTAAGAAATGGGAGAGAAATAAGTAGCAATCAGACATTCAAAACAAAATTTAAAGATTGATTGGGACTTAGTACCACAATCAGGAGTAAGTTTTCTAAGTCAAGATACAGATATTTTCAGTCCATCAAAGATTGTGCGATCTCATTCCAATTCCAATAGTAATAAGAGTAATACTAAGAGTAATAATGGATCCATAATTATTTTAATCAGGTTTGTAAGTGATTGAATAGTGAAGATCTTTTATTTACAACGTTAACCAGCCCCCACCGGGTCCCCGACCATCTCCCCCCCTGGGACCCCCAGTACGGAGTCCCCCCTGACCCTGACCTGCACCACGGCCGGAGGCTACCCCCCTGCCACCATCAGCTGGTACCGAGGTCAGGAGGACAGGACTGCGGAGGCTGAGCAGCAGACTGACGTGGAACAGTCTGATGGCAGTGTGACGTCATCACGACAGTACATCTTCACTCCGACTAAAGACGACAGCGGCGTGTCCTACAGATGTGTCGTCAGTCAGACTGTGCTGCAGAGTAACCTGGAGGCACAGACCACTTTCAATGTCAGATGTGAGTTTGTATTGTACATATCTGCAGATTGTTTTTACATAAACAAATAGACAATTTACACATCATTGTAGCAAGAAAGTTCAGATTTTACATTATTTCACCTGGAGGCACAGACCACTCTCAATTTCTGCAGATTGTATTTACTTAAAAAATATATTGCACATCATTGTAGCAAGAAAATTCAGATTATGCAATATATATTTTACCTAACATCTTCTATGCTCAGACTTAAGTACCATTCTTCCGCCATCTGACATGATGAATTCTATCACAGACCCAGCAGAAATCAGCCCCACCCCTCCGGCGACCACCACAGTCATAGCCGGCCAGTCTGCCCTTTTCTCCTGCCCTGCTGACGGCAACCCCGACACGTTTATCTTCACCTGGAAGGAGGGAGGGAGGACCATTAACACTGATGCTGAGGACCAGTTCAGTCAGAACGGCGGTGTGCTGACCATCAGTGCTGTACGGAGGAACCAGCATGACACGGTTTTCTTATGTGACGTCACCAACAACATTGGCAGTGCGGACACGGCGTCTACAACACTGGATGTGCAATGTAAGTTTGGCTGATTGTGAGACTATTGCTTTACTACATGATACATTATACACATGAAGTAAGATAAAGTTTCACTTTCCCAGACTTACTTTGATAATATTGCTCCCGCTCAGACCCCCCAGACGTGTCGGCTCCTGTGACTGTGACAGTAGAGGAGAACCATGACCTGGTTGCCGAGTGTACTGTCACGGCTAACCCTGCTGTCACCAGTGTGGAGTGGAAGAAACAGGGCAGCACCTCAGCTGTGTCCAACAGCGCTACGCTGTCCATCACAAGGATCCAGAGGGGGGCAGCTGGTACCTACGTGTGTACAGCACGTAACATGCTGCATGATGACAGCATTGGAACTGGGACAGCGTCGACTGTTGTCATTGTGCAGTGTAAGTCCTTGGTTTCTCCTTTTTAGATTGTGTTATGATTGAAAAATTCTACATCTTTTTGATAAATAGGACATTTCCTTCTAGTTTTACATAATGGTGTTTATGCTGGTCCTCCAGATGCACCGTCCAAACCCAGCCTGACCATCGCCCCCAGCCCAGTAGTGGAGAACCAAACTGTGACCCTGACCTGCCGGTCTACCAGCGCTGTGCCCGACCCAACCTACACGTGGAAGTTCACAGCACAGGGACAGTCTGAACAGGACGTGGACTTTGGGACAACAGCTGACAGCGGAGGGACACTGACCATAACCAATGTCCAGCGTGCACGAGCTGGACAGTACAGATGCACAGCCACTAATGTGGTGGGGTCAACAGACAGTGACGCAACAGAGCTGGTGGTCAACTGTGAGTTCATTTTATTTCTGCATGATTTAATACATTTCTAAAAGGCTCTAGAGAATAATGCTGTTACTGTTTACGTTTATTCATAGGGTGTTACTTTAACGAACATTACAGAAAAAATCAATACATTGATCAATGAAGATACACACATGTATGCACTCTTGAACATTTCCATTTTTTAATGTACAATTTAGGAACTAGTATACTCTCGACCACGTTACAACAGTACAACATGATACGCACTGTTAGTAGAGATTTGACAGAAATGAGTATCTAGTAT
Source organism: Branchiostoma belcheri (assembly GCF_001625305.1). NCBI lineage: Eukaryota > Metazoa > Chordata > Leptocardii > Amphioxiformes > Branchiostomatidae > Branchiostoma > Branchiostoma belcheri. Next base: position 1,997,529 of record NW_017803898.1, on the reverse strand, counting down.
CATAAAAATCAAAAGCAAAAACATTTAGTTTTGAAGACTCCAAATATCCGACATAACTCCACACTACCAATGGACAGTCCCGCCAGAAGGAGTGAGTATCACACCTGAACCACAAGAAGTGGAACTAGGAGACAACATCACACTCGACTGTTCAGTCACGGCTGCCAACCCAGCAGTTCAAGAGTACTCCTGGTCTAAATCTGTGGGATCCCTGCCTGCTGGTGCCCAGGGTTCAACTACAAACCAGCTGCAGATCACTGGTCTAACAAGACAAGACAGCGGCACCTACATCTGCACAGCCTCAAACGGTCTTTCCTCTTCCGGAAATGCCACATACCCGTTGTTTGTGCAATGTGAGTTTATGGAGTCAGAAAGATTGTACTTTTATATCCTTTTCAATTTTCACTCTCAGATTTTACCATGAACGTATAGTATTGGCATTTTTTTAAAAGAAAAGGAGGTAAATGCATTGGTTTTAAAGTGTAATTTTGGTAATACAATTAGATCTTGATCAGCCCACAATAACATCCAACCCGGGTGGCTCTGGCCAAACTTCTCACACAACCACGGAAGGACAGAGTCTGTCACTAGAGTGCACAGCACAATCCTACCCTAATGCTACTGTCGTGTGGACCAGACCGGACGGTACAACACAGGAGGGCAGTGTTCTGAACCTGGGACAAGTCAACAGGACTGAAGCAGGGACTTACAACTGTACAGCATCAAACACCATCAAAGGGACACAGCGGTCCAACCATGCCAGTCTTGTCATCATTCTCAACTGTGAGCATTTATGGCTTACAACACACACCTTTGCCTTGAATATCTACACGTGTCAACTACTGCACACATCAAGTGAATTTCTGGGTCTTTGCTGCTCGTTGCAGAGTCTAACCTCAGCTGTGACATGAATTTTTATGCTGTCTTTTGCCTACGCCAACATGCCTGCATGTACCTCATTATGTCTGCAGCAGTAAACATTAGATCATGTCAAAAGGCTGTTTTGAGTGAATCCTTGTTCTGTACGGTAACCTTATTGTGAACTTCCATTCTTGCTATAAGACTAATGTTTACTGGTGATTGGGTTCTGCAGTGGGTGTACTGAATATCATCTGTCCCAGATTTTCTAGCTGATGCATGTTGTTAACTTGTTAAAAAGTGAACTTCAAATGTATCCTGGTATGATTGTTGTATATTCTACTTCGTCAATTCTTTATCTCAGTCTTTCTACATATTTTTAAACACCTGAATTTATATTGAACATTTCATGATATATAAACCAGCAGAAAGGGAAATAAAGTGCAATATGGTGCAGGGCCTTCTTTTCCAGGCAAAAGTTAAAGAGGCACGTGTATATGACTTTTAAACTAATCTCTTTTTTATCAAATTGATCAAAGAATGTAACATTTGATGCATTGATGTTAGATTTCCGATAAATCTGGCTGAAGTTTGAAAATCAAGCTTAAGGTTAGCACAACTTAAAAAGCTTAATATGTATCACGCCTGCTAACTTCCACAGATCCACCGTCAGTGGTCAGCTTTAAAGCTGACCCCAACCCAGTAGATGAGAACAGCCCAGTCACCCTGAACTGTACCGTGGACAGCAACCCTGAACCGACTTCTGTCAGCATAGTGAGGGTGGGGGCAGGGTCTGTAGGTTACGTCACACAGGCCACAGGACAGGGCGGAACTTTCTCTCACACCTTACAGACTGTGAGCTACACGGACACAGGAACATACAGATGTCAGGCTGCCAACGGGGTCGGGGAGGCTGCTTCACGGGACCTGGAGCTTTTGGTTAACTGTGAGTATTTTCCTATCCCTTAGACTTAAAGATTGTTTTCCTTTACATAAAGTATCTTTGTTTTAGTGTTATTTACAATTTTCAAACATAAACAATGTATCTAATGTTGAAAAGAAGATGAAAACCTAGATAATGTACATAACTTTGTGAATATTCCCACAGACATCCCTGTGTTTGTTGGAGTTCGAGACAAATACGCCGCTGCAAAAGGCGACCCGGTGACCCTGACATGTAACGTCACAGCCTACCCAACACCTGTGACGTTCAGCTGGACTAAGGACGGTGGGAGTGTTCCAGGCTGGGCTACCATCACAAATTACAGCCTGGGCAGCACACTGAGCTACACAGCAGTGACAAAGACTGACTACGGATTCTACAACTGTACAGCTAGGAACATCATGGGCAGCAATAGTACTGACATTCAGCTGGCAGCTGAAAGTAGGTCTCGTTTAGTCTGCATGTACAATCTGTACATGAGCACATCTCTGTATAAGGAACATCTGAAAATTGCAGTTGTTTAATTAGTACACAATTTGAAAGTCATGTTTTTAACTATAAACAACAATTTATGCAAAGTTCTTTTTAAAGCTTAATATGATATGCAAAATGTAGTTAATTATGTAGCACAGAGAGATCTGTTCCAAATGCAGGCGTCTCTTTTTTACTTATCTACATGTACCTTTTCAAAAATCAATCCTGCTTGTATTTTCCCCAGGTGCCCCTGAGCCCTCAACAGACCTGACAGTGACCATGAAGAACTCCAGCCATTATGTGACTGTAGAGTGGACAGCGGGGTTTAACGGTGGGCGGGACACAACACACACAGTACAGTACAGGACAGACGCAGGGGCGTGGCAAAATGGACCTCAGGAACTAGAATCGGCGAGTGACGACCATCCTCAGTTCAGTGTAACCTTCCAGCTCCCAGAGAAGGAAATATACGACATCCGGGTCAGAGCTACCAATGGGATAGAGCCTACAGCATCTAATGTGCCTTACTCTAATGTGGTGTCTGTGACTATAGAAGGTTTGTCAGTACAGTTACAGTACAATGTACTTTAACAGTCTGTACCAAGTTGTGTGTCATGTGTTCTTTTATTACTTTTTATGATCATTTATTCTCACAACGTTTGATTAAACTATAACCAAAGTTTACTAATTCCAGATGCAAAGATCTTATTTGGGTCCCTCCCCCTCACAAGTGAGACGTTCAGCGATGAGCTGAAGAATCTTCAGTCAACATCTGCAGTCCGGCTGACAAATAGAATCATCAATGAGGTACAGAAAGGCCCTTGATGATGATATCAACAATGGTTGTAAAACCTTTTTTGAAACTTGTCAATTTACGGCTTTTACAGGTGAAGTTGTTCTTATGCATGATGTGGTTTATATTTCACAGCTGAATGATGTTTTTGTGGACATTCTTGGCTATGAGACATCGACCGTCACTGGATACAGGTTTGTTTGTTTTTGAGATTTGTTCATTTGTAACTTAATGTTACAGTTACTGTACTAGTAGCAAACTGTAATGTGCATTGCAACAAGTATATATGCCGTAAAGAAGGTTAACTTTGTCTTTAAACATCCCTTTATATTAATGTAATTTAAATTCTCTTATTGAATCCTAACTTATTCAAAGTATTCTGAAGTTGACATAAAATTTTCAATGAAATATTTTGTTCTAGTCAAGGCAGTGTGGTGGCAGCTTTCCAGTCAATAGTGGGAGAATCCGAGTCAGAATCAGCCCAGAAGGCCTTTACTGACAGCCTTACTGATAACCAGTTGGGAAGCTGGACTGTGGACAGCAGTAAGGCCAGCATTGGGGAAAATCCTTCTACTGGTGAGGCTCTGAACTGCAAAATATATGTACAGCTCTATTGAATGATGTATATGTATACGATGTGATGACACCTTATACTGTTAGGTTTGGTCTATGACATGTTTGTCATTGTTAGATTTGTGTTCACCTTTATGTTGATAATGGTAGATTTTTGTTGATTTTCAATTCCACTTTCCTTTCATACATTGATATAGGGGGAGACAATACAACCGTCATCATTATTGCAGCAGTGGTGTGTGGAGTTGTGCTTTTGGCTGCCATCGCTGTTGCAGTGGTGGTTGTCAGGAGACGGAAATCCGCAAGCAGTAAGTGTAAAAACATTTTGCATTGAAAATATGTGAGAAAGTCGTTTTTGACATTAATTGCTAGTTAACCATGCACGAATGATCTTGATGTTTCAGAAAAACGTGCGGAAAATCGTCCAAACAACATGGAGCTGGATAATGTGGTGAGTGAGTACCCCAATGCTTTTCGTCTTGGACAAAAATGTGTACTTCTCAAAATGTATTGCTAGATTGAAATGCTACTTATTAGCTCCTATTTCGAACCGAGTATTCATAGTTTGAATCAAAGCTGAGGGGTTTTCTTTTAAGTTTACATTTTACTTGTCAAACGTAACTAACATGGAATAAAACAATTTTTTGTAGCGAGGTGATGTGGACGACGGGTATCAAAGTGTCAAGATGCCTCATAGGCGAACAGTAAGAATAGCAATTTATTTTACTAAGTACTTAGTACGTGGTTCATATTAAAGTGCGTATGCACTGTATCAAGATTGTACTGTATCGACGTATGTAAAAATCGTGTAAATCTATATCAAATTTTAATTTGTACAAGTCTCACAAAAAATGATACATTTACACTTAGTCTCATGTGATGTTTCGCACAATGGTTGATGCTGGTTAATCAAAGGACTTGAAGCAGGTCTTACAAGAGCATTATAGAAGTAAGACAAAATTCTAAAATGGTCTCCACTTCAGAAAAGTTTCTGTTTTTCTATTTTTTTTAGTCTGATCACACATATCAGGGGCTGATGGCGATTAGAGGGAACGAGGTACTGTACTGTCTTCATGCCAAAAAACAGTTACTCAAGCAACTGGATATGATTTTGAAAACGTCAGACGTTTCAGCTAGTATCCACTAGCTTTCGTCAGTGACTGAGAGACCAGAGGGGAAAGCAGGTTTATATACACAACCTGTTGATTGATATGCAAATAAAGTGAAGACAAATTTTTGGAAGTCGAAAAAGGAACAAAAGTCAGACAAGTCAAGACAAGATGATGCAAATTAGTCTGAAAGCTCCTGTTATACAGGACAGGAGCTTAAGTGTTGTCTGTCCTCGGGACTGGGAGTGCCAAATCCCAAGTGCCGGAAAGATCGACCCGTAGCCCCCCTTCCCTGTTGAGGGTGGGGTTGTACATTCTTTCATATATTGCCTCTTTAACACCCCGTTCCCACCAGCGTGTTTCGCGGTCTAAGACATCCGTGGACTCGAGTTTGAAAGAGTGACCCTGGTTGTGTTGTAGGTGGTGGAAAATAGCTGAGGAGTAGCCGTTGGCACTAGGTCGGCAATGTTCTTTGTACCTTACTTTAAGCGGTCGACTTGTCTCTCCGATGTAGGTGTTGTTACAATTGGGCTCCTCACATTTGAGTCTGTAAATAACATTCACCTTGGTACCCTTGTGAGGTCGGTCCTTAGGGTGTACCAGTCTTTGTCTGAGGGTTGAGTGAGGTTTGAAGTTAGTGGCTATGTTGAAGTTTTGGAAGATCCGTCGGAGTTTCTCAGATACTCCTGGACATACGGAATAGTGATGTTGGCCTTGTTTTTGTTGGTCAAAGGTTTGCACTTCTGGGTTTTCTTAGACTGATCTGAAGGTTTGAGCGCTTTGTTGAAAGTCCAGTTTTGGTAGCCACATTTAGCCAGGGCACCTCGGAGGTGTCTATCTTTCCGGTCGATCTTTCCGGCACTTGGGATTTGGCACTCCCAGTCCCGAGGACAGACAACACTTAAGCTCCTGTCCTGTATAACAGGAGCTTTCAGACTAATTTGCATCATCTTGTCTTGACTTGTCTGACTTTTGTTCCTTTTTCGACTTCCAAAAATTTGTCTTCACTTTATTTGCATATCAATCAACAGGTTGTGTATATAAACCTGCTTTCCCCTCTGGTCTCTCAGTCACTGACGAAAGCTAGTGGATACTAGCTGAAACGTCTGACGTTTTCAAAATCATATCCAGTTGCTTGAGTAACTGTTTTTTGGCATGTCGTATTACCTGGATGTCTAACCTTCATCGATGTGCTGTCTTCAGTTTTTAGCAAATGATACTTTAAATGTTCTCATTTGTTGGAAAGTATATCCTTCAGGTTTTTAAAAGATAAATGTGATGCATTAATTATCATCATCACCATCCGTCGTCCCCGTTGGGCGGGGTAAGTTGCTGCACTACCGTACTCCACAGGGATCTGTCCGCCGTTGTTGATTTAAGATATTCTATGTCAAATCCCGTGTCTCTGGAGATGGTTCTTGGGTAGGTCAGTTTTCTAGAATAACTTTTCCCACTAGGCCTCCAGAGAATAAGTGACAAGATGATTTCTCCGCTCGCCCTGAAACAGTGACCTGGGAATCGGACACGTCTCTGCTTGAGCCTTCATTATACAAATGTGTTTCTCTGATATACCTATATAGCCAACATCCGATGGAGCGTATGAAGATCTGAAGGAACCGTCAGAGTTTGCCCGTAGCCAACTGAATATCAAAGAGGAACTTGGGCAAGGAGAGTTCGGGAGTGTTTTTAAGGCAGACGCCTGGAAAATATCAGGAAGCGCAGGTGTGACAACCGTGGCTGTCAAGGAACTGAAAGGTGCGAGGATAAAACTTTTTTGATAATTTAATAAAACATTACACATTTTGGTGCAATATCCATTCATTCACGCGCATTGCCTAATATCCCTTAGGTATGACAAGTCCAGCTGCTTCGACTGCATTCTTCAAGGAACTGGCAGTACTGAAGCTTCTTGGAACTCATCCAAATGTCGTGTCATTTCTTGGCTGCTGCACAGACACAGGTTAGTACACAACGTCCTCCTCAAGCTTTTTTACTGTTGCGAGTACGATGAATATACAGTGTTGATGCTATTTTTTTGGTAAGCAAATGTATCATGTTAAAATCTTTAGACAAAAACGATGCCATGAATTTTTATGGATATGTTTTGCTAGCCTGGTTACCAAACCTCTTATGGCTCATAAGTCTTACATTCTTTGCCGAGAGCATGAAACATTAGGACTCGGGAGGTGTTATAGGTTTGGTAACCAGGCTAATGCTTTCCAAGGTTTGCAGTATAACACAGTCGTCCTCTCATGTGTCCCCAGATCCGTTCTACCTGCTGCTTGAGTACGTGTCCGGAGGAAGTCTGCAGTCCACCCTCCGCACCAGCCGGACCCAGCAGACATACGGGAACTTACACGGCGGCAGCAAGTCCCTCTCCTCACGGGACCTCACCAGGTTCGCCTGGGACGTCGCCAAGGGGATGACCTTTCTCTCAGCAAAGAAGGTGAGTGAAAACCTGGCGTCACGACTCTACAAAGTTGACACATGCCAGAAATGATTTCATTTATTTATTGTCTGTGTGCTTTTATTGTTCAAAACACACAGCCAGGGCAGCCCAACTATGTGGCTATATTTTTATTACAAAGGGCTTACCCTGCTGAGAAGACAAAACATCAGATTAATATATGATATGAGCAGCTTTAGGTTTTTGATGATGTGATGGTCCAGAATTAGTGATTCCTTTGGTTAGATTGAAGTGGGCATGGCATTTGTTCAAACTTTAATACTTTTTGTTTTCTCTAGATTCTCCACCGTGATTTGGCGACTCGAAACGTTCTGGTTTCCAAAGACAAGACCTGTAAGGTGTCAGACTTCGGCTTCTCACGGGAGGGGGATGAGTACGAGAGGACCACCAAGGTATGTCCTTCAGTGGTGTTTATTTCATCCCCTTCCTTGTTTTGATAAAGAACAGAACTTACCAATAGACTGCATCGCTCTGTTCTAAATTTCTCAATGCTGAAGTAGTATTTGAATTCTGTACAAATCTACCTCAGACCCGTCTGCCTATCCGCTGGATGGCTCCCGAGTCGCTGTTCCACCGGAAGTACACTACCAAGACGGACGTCTGGGCCTTCGGAGTCCTGCTCTGGGAAATCGTCACTCTCGGTGGGTTTATTATATTATACTTTCCTCCCTGTGCAAAATCCTCAGGATGAGATTTGTTCCAAACCTATCTTTAAGTATTATGATATTAACGTTCTAGCTCTATCGTCTTATAAGCTGTTATGTGCCATAAAAATTACCTGAAACAGTTCCCTACTGATACATTGATGTTGGCAACTTGAGGTGTACAAAGGTACGTTGGAAATACTGTGGATTAAACCATTTTTTGTTTGTTTTCCAAACAGGTGCCACTCCGTACCCTGGGATGTCCAAACGCGAAGTTATGGACGGAGTTCAACAGGGATACAGGATGGAAAAGCCGCCACACTGTGACCAGAAACTGTGAGTTGAACTGCTTTTGATTCTGAACATATGTACACGAATTCTCATTTTTTCTAGAAGAAAACTCGATACACTTAGATAATAAATGATCTTCATAACGTAGAGTACAGCACTTGCCTTTAGTTACACAAAATATTTCTTCAGGCCAATGAATCTAGAATAATTATAAATGAGGTCTCTCAATTATGCATTGTTGATTAATATTTCATATCTTAATAATAACAGGAATCTAGGCTCCTGGATGCCATGGTTTATTAGTCAAGAAACTGGATAGACTTAATTAAATAACACATGAATGACTTTACAATAAGTCCTATACACCCGTTCCATGATCATTCTTATATGTCTTATACAAGGAGCAAGACTAACTGATACGAAGGAACTATATTTTCTACAGCTACACCCTGATGCTGAGCTGTTGGAATGCCGACCCCGCCCGGAGGCCAGAGTTCCGCAAGATTCAGCGGACCCTGGATACGCTTATGGAGACTGAACATGTGAGGAGATACAAAATTTTCTCATTCAATTTTATTTCAAATACAGAATTATATGTTTAGCCGACGCTTTTGACAAATAAACAGCCGTAATATGCTGGAGACCACAACTTTAGAGTGGAAACATGTCTTTCCTTTGATTTTTTTTACTCAGGACTACATCAATCTGGCAAGTCTGGACGAGAACACCTACCAAAGCCTGCAAACTGCAATGGACGAGAAATACTAAAACACATGAAGTAACAACAGGAGAGCCAGCATAGAGATATTCGTGTTTTGTTTGTTGTATCATCTGTAAACTTTGTCTGTTTTACTGGATGGTTAGTTGTTTTGTCATGAGTAGGATACCTTCTGGTATGTCCTGACACAAAACATGTGATTGAAGTAGAAACAAAGCACCGTCAATAGCAGATTGATGAGGATACTATAGCTTCAAAAATATTGTAGGAATTGTCTACGTTTTTTGACAAAATTTTTTAGTCTTTCATTATTGTTTTTGTAGTCTAGAGTTCACCAAAAACTATTTTAACCAGACATTTCAAACATTACGTTTATTCCGTATTTGAAAATTGAAAAAATGCACAACGTATCAAATTATAAGTTTATCACTTAGTCAACTCCAGTACACTGGTGGCTGTTGTCCTTGGTGCTGATGCGTTTCCCTTCCAGGACAGATGCTGTTTCAAAAGTGCCGGCTAGCGGTTTAAGCAAGTATGTGCAGGCTTTTCAAAAGCCATCATCAAGTCCAATAGGTGCCCTGAAATATTAGGACGCACAGCATGATGACTTAATGCTAAACTTAACATATTAAAATGGTTAACCATAATTTGGCACTTATTTCTTGCGCCCAACTCATATAGAGTACTCGGTGTTGACCATTGAATGTTTTATCGTGCTACTCTATAATACCAGAAAAGAAATCAGCAAACTTTCTAATTTTATATAATACAATGCAATTGATAAATATAAAGTAACAACCAATATATTCTAAGGCTTTAAAACATGTCTTTCCTAGTGTACATTAGGAAGCCCAGTCTGTATGGCCTATTGCTGCCCCCTAGCAGATTAGGTAAGAACAGCAGGCAGGGACGAGGAATACTACCTCAATCTTTAAGTCTGTTATCTTTTCAGTTAGAGACACGCATATAAATATAGGTGCATCACTTTCTTATCGTCAATAAAAGTTCGATGAAAATATATCTTCAAGTTTCATACAATGACATTTTAGTATCCCACATTTTAGTATCACATACATTTTTAGTGATCACACAATATCACACGATTTTACTATTACCAGTGATGGTCCCAGATTCCCGCGCGCGGGAAAACCTGTAACCCGATATTTTCTGTCATAAGTACATGCATCTGTTGTCGCCGTGTTTTGGCGGGAATTGATCTGCTAATCATCCAAAATCCAACACTATGATTGGTTCAATTGCCCTGTTTAAAACTAGCCTTGCGTTCTTATACATTAAAAATAAAATTGAAATACCTTTGAGTCGTTAAACTAGATAATTCTTTACTTCTTGGTGAAGGTAATAAATAAAACTTCATGTAAAGCGAATTACAGAATTGTATATATATATATTCAGTCATGCGTGATAGCTTAAAGTACTTGTTATCAGCCTTCAAACATATGACCCTCTATATTGACCTGTGGTTTCTTGAATTAAACGGCAGGAACGGTTTTAAAAATCACACATCAACATCTTAAACTGAAACTTTACTGCATACCCGACTTGTGAATTCATAGCCTCGTGATGACCCTTCCAAGCAGATTTTAGGGAGGCAAAAGACATGATCAAATTGGCCAAACAGTATTCATTCGCCAGAGAAGGTCCAATACGCCACCCAAGGATCTGCAAAAAGTCCCACTGGAGTGCCGTATGACCCCTTCTGGCGAATTCATGGATACTGCCTGGCCAATTTGATACTGTCTTTTACCACCCTAGGATCTGCTAGGAATATAGGGGTCATCACCTGGCCGCGAATTTACAACTTCGGTATCCAGGATAGCTGTAGTAATGTTTTATTTTAAAATGTCGATGTGTGATTATTTTTTGCCACTCTAGCATCTGCTTGGATATCAGGTGACCCAGACTGCTGACCACTGTGGTGTCTGGTTACACCTGCGGTGTCTGATTACAATTGTCCCGGGTCACTTCATGTGGGTCTGGTCCCTTTCAGATGCAAATCACCGGGTCACAACGGCTACAGGTTTGAACACTCAGCAGAATCTGGTGTCAGTTAAAACCCAAAAGCTCCATTTGTCGAGACGTCTTCACGTCAAGCACCTGTTGTGTAGTTACTGTACCAATTGTGTACTTAGTACTACGCGTTTATTTCACCGTAACCCGATCGTAGTTGACAGAAATTGTAGCTGCCCTGTGTTCCTGTGTTGGAAAGCATTGTCTGCACTCTGCAGTTTGTCTAGCCTAGCTTTGTTTTAAATCGTGCAAAAAAACCGCGTGCGTACAAGCCTGGCCGAGGCTAGCCCGACTGCAAGTTACGTGTTGGACTTTAAATCATCGGATGTGAACTCGTGCACAATTCTGCAGAACTGCGACAACAGCAACGGGCTTTTGTCAATGATCAACTAGAAATTATAGTGGCACCATCTGGACGTGAACTTTGCGCCTGTGAGAAAAAGGAGCAACCTCAACACCTGTTCTTGAAACTTTTTGGAGACTTATACTTGGGGCTTGTAACTGAGACTTTGAGACAAGATGATGAGACACCTGGCGTCTCTGCTTGTTCTTCTTCTGTTCTTCACTAAAGGTAAGAAAGAAAACATTGTCTTCAATGCGAGTAACAGGTGGCCATGTTACCTACATGCACTGTAGACAGTAGATGTTTTCCACAGTTGCAAATACTCCACCCCATAATTGCAAAATTACAGGAAATGATTGCTTTTTAAGTTAGTATCTAGGATTAACTTACCGCCGGGTGGTCAACCGCTGGACGTAGGCTTTGTTGATTCAGGGTAAAAAGGCGATTATGGTGCCTTTATGTTTGTCATTAGCGATAACAGGGGGGCAGGTGGCCATGTGTTAACCTGCTCTACGGGTATATTGTTGTTACGTCAGAAACTAACCGTCGGACTTCTCTCTGAACGTAAACCTTGTTGTAACTAAACTTTTGGGGGATAGCCATCTAAATATGGCACACATTTTGCAAACTTTTATCTTCTGCAGAAAAGTCAAGAACATAACTCGTGCGTGACAACAACTTCAGACGTACATATATACGCCAGGGTCGTTATTTAAACTGTATGGAGATTTGCAGAGTTAATTTATATAGTACAATTGAAGCTTTCAACATTTTATAGCTTGCTCTTTTCGTTTGCGGTCCGCTTGTGTGCACACTGTCTGGATATAAACACTCTGCAAATACTATCCAAACAGAGGTTAGGGTTTTGGCTAACTTTCGGCGTGTTTTTAGACTCAATTATCGGGATTTGTACTTTTGTACTGGAATTTTTTTGGGTCGGCGTAAAAAAAATACAGAAACCCCGATAAAAAAAGCCTAAAGCACGCCAAAATAAGCGAAAACCCAAACCTCTGCAAACACTCGACTGCACAGACCTGACCTAAACGCATGTTAGGTTAAACAGTAACAAGACCTCCTGTCGGGCTGTCGGCACCCCGGTGGGAGCTAATTTGAGACCACATCATTTTCCTCATTATGAGGTCGTCGTGGGAATAAGTTGTGAGTCAAGAAAAACCGGGGAAGAATATGAAAGACAAAGGCATACCCATGTATGTAGAAATCTAAATTGGCTGATTATTGAGTTTTAATTTCTTCTGATAGCTGACACAACCGGTTGGTATTTGCCTACACTGGTTACCACACTGGTTCTCCACAGGTTAGTTTAGAGGTGTTTTATCTGCCCCAGTCTTTAGGCATAGGCCTCTCTTGACATGCAAGAGCTTTCTAGTCGGTCTTCTAATTGTAGCCGTCCTGTAAACCAAGTAATTGAACAGCCCTGTAAAATACTAGTACTATTGATATTTCGGTAACCGTCTGCCACCTTCCTCGGTAGACTGAAACGCCGTTAGCTGGGTAAATCTCTTTTTGTTGGTGTAAAAAAAACACCAAACACAATGGTTTACAATCCTGATGAAACCATTCCGAAGTGTATTGACCTATTTGAAAATTTGAATAATAACGTTACACTTTAATTTTATCACGCAACAACTTACACCATCCATTACTATATAAAACACACTATGTGAGGAATCTACCTTCAAAACTATGTAGTAAGTCCTTTTTCATACAATAGTACAATATATATAGCGTCTATGATATGATCGTAAAAATGTCAGGTAGGCAGGGCCCACCTTCAATGGGTCAACCGCCGGTCACAGCATACCTTGGGGGCTGAACCGGTAAATATGCTTACATAGCGCCCGCCGGTGTTTTGGGTAACCAGTCAAGCACGACAAGTACGTTAGGATTGTGACAGTTCGCGGACTATTGTTACAGTAGTTCGTGACCTATTGTTGCAGTACTTGTAGCGACGAGAGGATAGCTTGTCAGGTACAATGGGTGGCCCGTGGCATATCCGTGGCCCCTGTTGTAAATGTCAGAAGTGGCAAGCATTTAGCTCTGAATATTTGGGGGAATTGCTGAAATAAGGTTAGGGTTACGTGAAAAAAATAGTCTATCAAAGACTATTTTTTTCACCAATGAGAACTAGGGAGATACACAGACCCATGCATGTATCGTAAATGCTTTTGTTTTCCGTTTTTAGTTCTATATTTTCTTTTAGCTTCTTTTGCAACAAGCGCACGATAATGCTACAAGTCAGACAATTTCACCTTTTGTGGTAACATGCCACATTCAAAACGGGCTTAAAATCATTTATCGAAAGTCAAATATAAAAAAAATATTGTACACAAGTTGTACTCATGGTACCTCGCACACATCATTTTTCAAATCTATACAAGCTACTTTTGACAGAATGTAAAAAAATTTAGAAGGTATTTTGACATTATGCATGCGCCTCAGTCTGTTCCTCTTTGTGACAGCTCTCGAGAGAGAGAACAGTCTGTCAGTGGTAGGGTAAATTAAAATCCAACACTGTTGTAGTTATTCTAACCTAAACACTCAGCTGTCATGCGGTGGAATTAAACAGTATGTTACTGTCAACGTAGGTAAACATCAATCTGTCCAATGTGCCAGTCTACACTGCAAAATGCTTCTCTCGTCAGTTAGATTATATACCCCCAGGCAAACTGGTTAAAAATACCTTTGGTTCGTCCCCATTTCTTGTCAGTAAACGTTTAATCCATATGATATTAATTGTATACGTTGTCTGTATTACCCACAAACTCGAAATAAAACCTCACTGCCTGTCTTTCTGTTCTGCGACTGTAGATACATCTGTTACAATTGGTTGCCAATTTTATGCAAATATTTTTGACGTTACATACAGTAATTTGTTGTTGCCATACTCTGTACGATGTGCATTTGTCGTGCAATAAATTTATTCTGTAAATATTGTAAAGGAACTGTTAACGTTTAATAACCTAAAATAAGTTTGTTTACGTTCAATTCTTACCCCACAGCTCTGGCCCAGCTGTCTGTACAAAGCCCGCAGCCCAGCGTCCAGGTGCCCCTCGGTCAGACGGCCGTCCTCCCGTGTACCTACACACTAGGCGGCGGCGGTGGCACCATCAGGGAGTTCAAATGGTACGAGAGAACTATGAGCGGGGACAGGGTACCCGTATTATTCTACTTCAGCGACATTCAACAGGTAAGCAAACTTGTGAAGCAATAAATCAATCAATAAAAATTCTGTGAATTATCTAGTTTAACGACACAAAAGTATTAGTATTTTTATGCCATTTTCAATGTGTAAAGAACGCCAGAAGTTACAAAATCAGCGCTGGGTGATTGAATCAGCATTTTGCATCTTGGATGATTGGCAGATCAATATTCCCGCCAAAACACGGCGACAACAGATGCACGAAGTTATGACAGAAAGTATCGGGTTACAGGTTTTCCCGCGCGCGGGAATCTGAGACCATCACTGGTAACTGATACCTTCAAACAACTATAAACACTGACTCAAGCTAAACTGTTACAGGGAGTTACTATTGCATGTTCGTTCGTTCTTGGAACTAATTTCTAACATCATTGATTTGTGCATGATTTCGTCACCTCCATGCATGTCAAATTACACCTTGCAAAATTTTTTACTTTTATTACATGATACAGCGTGCAATTTTTACAGCATTTATTGTAAACTACTCGACCCTTCTGTGGTGTTCAAACAGGAAACAACGTTAACCTTTAACAGCTACAAGAACAGGGCGACTGGGGACACTTCGATTGGTTGATACACGTTTCTCAGACCGTTACTGGCGCCCAGTTACTTTTACAGTTATTTGTACAACATTCATTGCATGTTATCCGAATAATATGTAATCTCTACACAGGAAACAACCTTTAACGGGTACAAGAACAGGGCTTCTTTAGTGACTGCCGACGCGAGTACCGCCTCCCTGCGACTGAATGATACCCGGTTTTCTGATAACGGACAGTTTGAGTGCCTGGTCGGGGCCTTGGTGGGGTCTGTACCGCAGGAGAGCACAACCAACATTGATCTCACTGTACTCGGTAAGTCTTAATTTTATTTTATTAATAAGCTACTTGACTTACTTTTGTCTTGCTCGGTGTAAAATTTCGATATGAAATCAATGAATTAGTTATAAGTTTTTTCTACGCTTACGTGTTGAAAATGTTACAACGTGTTTCAGTTATAAGGTATCTCTTTGTCAACAAGGTGACAATACCTTTGCTCTAATTTGGAACATTTTGAACATTTACAAACTTCAGTCTGCAAGCCTAATAATTTTTGGACACAAGGATCAGGGCTTTCACTCTAAACTTGTTTCCAATCACTTTTTCCTCAATTTTTCTCGAGAAATACCGAGTTTTCGCATGGTCGGATCAACTTATATATATTTCTTTAAAAAGTTTAATGGTTTCAATGTTTTTTAACGCACACATTCTTTTCCTCCAGTCGCCCCGAACGCACCAAAGATCACCGGCGACTACAACGAAGCCAGCGGACACCTGAACCTAACCTGCACGGCGCGGCACGGCTACCCCGCGGCCAACCTGACCTGGTACCGGGACGGGGCAGCAGTCCCGGCGGGGAGGGTCGCCGTCTCGCCCGACCAGCAGGGCTACCAGGACGCGAGGCTCAGCGTCAATTTTACGGTCTCGGCCAACAGCTCGGGAGCGGGGACGGTCATCTACAGGTGTGATGCCAGCCACCCGGCGTTAACTACCGCCTTGCAAGCGTCAGGGAAACTAGGTAATTACTTTTATATAAAGTTCTTTATACTCTATTAAATTTCTAAATTGCGCAAGTTTTGTACATATTTGTGTATATAAAATTACGCGTGTGTGTGTGTGTGTGTGTGTGTGTGTGTGTGTGTGGCTGAATACCTTTTATCTATTCATTACTAGCTAAACAACAAAATGAATAGACATATTACATGTTTATAACTAGATAATTGGTACACGTTTGGCATTATAAAACAGATAATCCACTCATACGTTTTTACAAAAAATTACTTCTTGTAATATAAGTTATTCTTGTTTTATAGATAACGTTTCATAATATAGCCACAAATGTGTATGCCAGTATATTATGCCATATAGATTTTTTTACTATATTTCCTTACTTTTTGTATTTTCATATGGTGTTAATATGTGCCATATCCCTGAAGAAAAAAATTAAAAGAAACATTGTCATAAAGTCAAAAGTAGGAAATGACTGACGTAAAATATTTAGATACCAAATCTATACTAAGTAAAATTTTCCTTTTTTATAGGACCTCCAATTGTCAGAAACATCACCACATCGCCGGCCAACGTCGACAATCTCATGGCGTTCGATGACGTCACCCTGACATGCGCAATAGAAGGCGGGCTCGTCCTGGAGCCGACCTGGCGCTGGACTAGGGAGGGTGGGTCTCTTCCAGACGGCGCGGTGGCTGACGGGAACAAACTGAAGATTGTCTTTGCCTCTCCAAAAGACGGAGGAACTTACATCTGTACAGCTTCTAACGTCTTGGGGTCGAGTGGTGCCAAGAAAAGATTGCAGTTTAAGGGTGAGTTTTATATCATAATAAGATGTTGCTCTCTCCTGACTCACTCACTCACTCACTCACTCTCTCACTCATTCATTCACTCTCTCAATCTCTAACCCACTCACTCATTACTCACTCACTCATTCACTCATGTTGTTATCAGGGTCATTACACATTTATTTGTTGAAAACGTTATAATTTTTTTTTCATTATTCCAGAGCGACCGCTTATAAGAGAGCCACAGAAACAAGAGGCAACAGGTAAGTTCTATGTTTCGTCATGTGTTTCGATGCATATGCAATGCTTTGAAATACTTAATCATTCTTAACAAAAGAAATAAAAAATGTCATTAATTATCAAAATATATATGAATGTGGAAATGACAGAAAATTTTAAATTTGAATTTAAATTAGAATCATTGATAAGAAGGTATAAGAAATATTGTCTACATCTAGGTCTTCCCGGTGAGTACACGCTGCTGATTGTCCTGGGTGTGTTTGCCGTGCTTGGAGCGTTTGGCGGAGCCGCATACTACGTCCGCAAGAGGAGGGACAGCAAGGACGAAGAAGGTAAGAGTTCACAAAATAAAGCTCTGTTATCTTTAGAACTAATGATACTGGTCGTTCAACAAAAGCCGTCGAAGGGTAGGGGAGCCTTGAAAAAGTCTGATCAGATTCAGGCTATTGGAGACTTTTTTGCACACACCTAGCGGCCCAGGCAAGAACTCCAGTCTTGAGAAATGCAGCAGAAAGATTTTCAGAACATTGGTGAGCAGTGTAACAAGAAAACTTCTGTATTCTCCTGCCTTATCAACATAGCCAGATTATGTAGACAGAAACAACATATACTGTATGACTGTAGAGATATTGCAACAACAGTTAAGTATTGATATAACAAGAAAGTTTTAATTTTACGAATGAAAGATGACAACTTTTTTTACAGCACCTCCCGATGCAGAAGGGCCAAAGGAGGTCGTGGGTCCGCGTGGTCTAGAAAAAGGTAAGCGACTGTTTCCCCCTACCTCTGTCTTCATGCAGTGGTTATGCTATCTTTTTAAGCTTTCTGTTATTGACTATCGTTGTTATTGGTAGCTTGTATAATAATTCCAATATATCAAATATGAAGAAGTGTTAACAGATCTTGTATCAAGCTTTGTATTTAATGAAGTATTAGGATAAAAAATTGTCATGTCTTGACATTAAATTATATCAATGAATTTTTCTTCAGAAGTACCTGTGGTTCCCGTGCCCCGCGAGAGACCACCACGTCCAATCCAAAACGGTACGTTCTTGTTGCAATAAAAATACTCGGTTCAAACTTCGGTTTCTACTTGCAACGTTTTGTTATGTTATCAAGAAACAAAAAATAGAGAGAAAAAAACGGTGTGTACATTTAGATATGTAATATTTCAATTTTTGTTTCTTTAGAACCTACAGCTCCACCAAATCACCAGGGGAGACCGTCGCCTAGCAACCGAGCAGGTAATGAACTATCGCATATTTCTATGTTTGATGATTTAATGCCTTAGTGTTGAGGCCAGCAGCGACTGGGCCTTGGTTCTCTCCATAAGATACTTCCAAGTAGCACAGTCTTCTATTTCTTTCAAATTTTATCCTGCGTCTTTTACATTTTTATCTTTTTAAGCACTTGTGAAGTTTTCCCTGGGTTTTTAGCTTGCTAGATCTAATGGCTTCGACAATGGGTCGTCTGCAGTGAATTAATTTTAACGATAATAGTCCTCCGATGTTAGCTAAAAGGCAGAGAAGATAATTATGAAGATATGTAAGCTGGTCTGACCTTTACTTCTTGTATCCACAGGGGTGACCTTCGATGACCGAGAAAGAGGCTACGACAATCCGATCTCCAGTGCAGATGAACTGACTGTATAATTTTGACGATTTTGAACACGTTTTTATTGTGAAAAAAAAATCACGTTGAGACACCCAATCTGCACTAAGAGTAGACTTTTTTTCTAAATTTGATTTTGTTGTATAAAGACATACAGCCTGGGCTACCTATCTAGTCAAACGCTATTGCAGGGCTAGCTCTAGCGACTGACGAATGTATAATATGCAATACTAGCGGTAACAAGCCACATATAAAGGCATTGACATGCAAAGCAAATTGTATTGGAAAAGGTGGTATATATAGGGTATGCTTCTAAGTTTGGTGTGCTGTTAAAACTGCAGGCTTAGTGCTAGGATACAATAGAAATAGATTTAGCTCAAGATTGTAATGTTATAACTCTATTTCACTTCTGATACGGTTGATCATGAACTGTAAGATTACAAGGGAAAATCTTTCATTAAAGAGATTTAGCAAAGAAACGTTTTGGATTGTTTTTTTTTTTTCAAATAAAAGTCCGAAATCTTTAACACATGAATCATGCATGTTCAAATTGATGGCCTGCAGTACAAGCACATTCTGCTAGATGCCGCTTGTGATTGGTGCAGACCAATTTCATGTGAGCAGGCAGTGGACCTAACTCTTTAACCCTCAACAGTACACCTTCCCGGACTGATTAATCTGTACACCTGGGGTCCGCGCGGACCCCAGAGCAGTTTTTTGCTAATTTTTAGAAATTATCAACATGCTACCAGCTCAATTGTTTTGCAAACTGATGTGGGAACCTCTGTGTCCACATTACATACAAAAATCATACATTTTGAACTTTTTCTATTTTTTGGTGAAGAAAAGAAGACAAGAAGAAATACCCGATTTTTAAACCATTTCAGACTGAAGGGGCTTTTGAGGCCCAACTTTGATCTCAGATAGCGGCTAAACGGCTTGCGCTAGAAGTATCAAATTTGGAGACCTTTCCTAAAATGTCTCTGGAAAAAAGTTCATATTAGTTTTATACTAGTAAGTTGATATTTTTTTGTGTTGCCATGGCAACGGGTAGTTTTTTTGAAAATAGAAGTAATTTTGGTTTAAACATAAAAATTTTCTGAGTTTTATATAAAATTACACTTCTTTTCCAACATTAATAACATCTTACATAATTAAATATAAGTTAAATCATTTAATATACATAGAATATGCTAATTTGATGACGTCATTGGTCAAAATCCAATATGGCGGACTATATTATTAGCTCTGACGTCATATGACGTCATAATTACACCAAAGTTATCAAAATTTAATTCTATTACTACACCATTCTCTGAAAACTTAGTAGACATACGATGAATGCATAAAAACATATAAAAACGGAAATAAGGTAATGTATAAGAACGCCATTATGATCGAAAGCCGGCTGGGGTCCGCGCGGACCCCAAAAGAAAATCAGATATAATTTTTTTTATAAATGGTAGAAACGGAGTTTTCTGCACTGTATTGAGAGACAACTTTGTGGGTGACAATTACCTAAAATTTCAGAAAAAAATCTTTAGAAACAAAAAAGATATTACAGAATATATAGTGCTGGGGTCCGCGCGGACCCCAGGTGTACTGTTTAGGGTTAAAGGGTAGGTCGAAAGGCACAATGTAAGAAATAAAATGACATATACAATTTTGAAAGTGCCGTTGTTTTAATCAGACTTTTACTTTGTATATGACAACATCTATGGGGGAAACTGTTCTCTTAATAATGAAAGCGATAAATTTTAAACTACATTGATGTCTGGAAGCAACGCGAAGACAGTGACTTGCCACTTAGTTGATAAATGATCCTGCTGTTTACTGTAAAATTGGAAACATCGACTTTCCAGTTTAGCTGCGGCGAGACCATCCTTCAGAGAGACGTGAGTGCTCAGGTGGACAGTCTCCCGTCTTACGGTCGGCCTGGACTCAAGGAAGCGTCTTACTTCACATTTATCAAGACTGTCATTTGGTTGAAGAAGGGAGGTAAGACGTGCAGGGCATAAGTAGGCAATCTTTGGTAGTAAGGAAGAGAATAAAAGGGGCTGGCTACTTCCAGGCGCGACAGTTAAGACTTAGCAAAGCCGGGGGGCGGTATAGACTTCAGGGAACTTTGCTGACGTCATTTGCTGACGTCATTACTCAAAAGGTCACGTGCTTTTAAGTGATGAGCTCTTTGAACCAGAAGAAGACTGCAGTGTGAAAAGAAGAAGTTAAGGTGAGTTTTGTTGTGTTGTGTTGTGTTGTGTTGTGTTGGAACGTCTTATTGTTGTTTGCAATATTGACTTTGCCCTCTTGCATACTAGAGCAACCAAAGTTGGATTTCGTTAATTTTATATGATTAACATGAAAAGGATATGGTGTTTAAAGACAAGAAAAGAATTTAAACTTGAAGGATTTCTTTGTCTATTGAATTCGTTGAGCGACGTGTAAAACATTTGGTCGTTCAATCCTAGCCTCTGGTATAAAGGAGGTGTAAAGGGTTTCAAACCTATGGAGTAATAATATATTCTGTAGTGTTGTATACAGTGCCTCTTAGCCACGTATAAAATAATTACTAAGTAACCATCTCTTGCATGATTTCAAAATAGTTCATTTTTCAAATCATATAATTACCTGATTTTGCTTTTAACCTTTCCTTTACCAGAAAATGCAGGAACTATGCGACTCTAATTGCGATTTGCCTACCAATCATGCATTATATAATTATCATGCATTACACATAAGCGGAATGACGGCCCCTAATAGCTGTTATTAACCACTAATAACAACCATATAACTGCGAACAAACTACCATATAAAATGTAATGAGTCTCCATTTAATAAGGCAATTACATTATTTGCTTGGCATTTGAGTAAAGCACAAAACACCCGCTTGTGCTGTCTGTTCACTTTGGTAATACAGAGGATCAGTTCATTTATTGTACGTGGTAATTAGAAGAAGAATTACATAGCTTAATCGTACACTAATGGCTGACATTACGACTAATTAGAATTGCTCATTAAAGGTTATAATTTGTAATTAAAATTGTCATAACTGTGCAAGAGACATCAACTGTAATTTTATTCTATTCCTTTGACTTGGTTTCCTCTGTAAGTCATTTAAAAAATGTCAGCCAAATCTTAATGAAACTCATCACTCATCAACAAGAAATATGGCGAGAAAAATTACTTTGATTTTACTTATTTTACCGTAACAATTTTTAACATAGAAATGTAATTCTAAGGCCCCCCTCAAAGAAAATAAAACCTCCGTGTTTTTTTCAATCACTTTGCTCCATTACTTCTTTGCTACTCTAGGTTAGTGCCTCTAACTATAGGCTTGTGACGACTTAAGTATTTTACTGGTAACTGCATCTGAAGCGAAAAAAAATGAAACCTTGGTAAATTCATTCATCATTTTGATCTATTACTCCACCAACGTGACGTTTCGGACCGTCGAGTAACCACAAAGAAAACATCACTCATCTCCTACTGATGTATTACTTTTACTCGCCTTGTTTTTAATACAATCCGATCTCCGTTAAACCAGGAGAGATATATGAAATTGGACACGGTACCTGAGACCAGGTAATAGATAAAATGGATGTCTTATTTATCGTGATTCTTTCATTGAGTGTTAGTGGAAAGTTGGTGGAAACCATTGGTTGTACTTGCATTGCCATGATGAAACTTGTAAATCCTGTTCTACTTTCTATATAATATTATATATTAAGCTTAAACCTTTAACTAAATGGTGTCTTTCAGAGATATAGAAAAGAGAGAGTCTATTGTATCATTTTAGTCACCACCATAAAAGATATTATGGATGTTCACATTCGCTTCGTTAAGTTTGTAATGTACCCTACTTAAACGTCTATTAGAGCTTGTCGGGCATTTTTACTAGACCTAACAAAGCATAGGTCGTTGGGGTTACGAATAATAGTTAGTAATATTATATGAACTCTTTTCAATCACCACAGCACAAAAGTAAGAGTGAAATTATGGAACAAAAGACCTTCTATTGCTACTATTTTATTATCTCAATTTCGGACTTCTCCATTCAGGGAAGGGTCTCTTACCCTCATACATACTTCCTGGTACAATACAGCAATGTCACACTCCAGTAAGATGAAGATTCCTTTCAGCTTTGGTTCTTTGCAATTGCTTTTATGATGTCTGTCTGGATTCTAGTTGTAAAAGACTTAGAGACAATGTGACCACTGATCACAATAATATAAAATACAGTAACGTTAGATCTACATTACAAGTGGATTAAGGACGGCATGTAGTGAAATAGTAGACTTTGGCTAATTAGAAAGGAAGGTCGTAACTATAGCTTTCTCTCATAAACATTATTTCTCGGCGTTAAAGGCTTATAACTGATGTGACCACAAGATGGAAAAACCATGAAACATTTTAACGTTGCATTAGGAGTACATTAAGGACTGCATTTCGTTCACCCTTAAATTTTAGCAAATTAGCAAAGTAGGTCGTAACCATAGCTTTCTTTCATTAACATTACTTACCTCTAATAGAACATATTTTGTATGTGGGCTACAGATAATGCCCTTTTATGATGTCTGTCTGGATTCTTGATGTACAGGACTTAGAATTGATACAATGGCAAGATGAAAATAACATAAAATACTTCAACTGTAGTTTTTTGCTAATTAGAAAGATAGGTCGTAACTATAGCTTTCTCTCACAAACATGCCTTACCTTAAATGCACCGTATTTTGTATGTTGGCTACAGATAATGCCCTTCGTGTGCCCCTGGTCCGTCAGTCATACAGAGCACTTTAATGGAAATGCACGTCATGTTCCATTTGTAACACATGCTCATGTTCCATCTGTACAACATGTGCCAAGTCACAATGGTACTCATCTCATATAATCCACACAGGTACTTCTGATATGTTTTCTTTTTAAAGGCATTCAATGCGATTTCATGGCAGCAAAACTGGAAATATTCCGAATAAGGCAATCTTTGTGATATTGACACATACTGCTGCACATTAGCACATTTGAGTCAGTATTTCATACTTCTGGCTTTTTAAACTGCAGAAGCAAGCCCCAGGGCCCTTCCAGTGACCATTCTAATTTTGGTAAATTTTGCTCCATGAGGGTCAATATACATTGGGATAGAGTTGTTTCAACTCAGTATGAAGATAAATGACCAGAATATTGGCTTTGAAAAAAATTGGGCTTTCAAGCCCTTAAAACTGCACTGGACGCCTTTAAAACCTGTATATTTTTGTGAACGATACTGCTAATGATTTTTGTGAACGCGTAGACATTATTTGCAAATGTTTGCCAAGGTTGCTAGGGTTATTCTCAAGGTCCAGTAAACCGAGTTCCTTGCTTTGATCCTGTTACAAACGACGACTAAAAGGACTCATCACGACTTGTAAAATGATACATATTAATGTCATGGATGCTGTGTACGCCCCAAAATTAAAAAAAATGTTTTCTGAGTTTTCTGAAAGCTTATACAGTGTTTACAACTGTTTGTGAAGGTTGATAGGGTTATTCTCAAGGTCCAGTGAGCCGTGTTCCTTGCTTTGATCCAGTTACAAACGACGGTTGAAAAGAATCATCACGACTTGTAAAATGATACATATCAACCACATGGAGCTGCCGCACACCAGAGCTAACGAGTCAACTCTGCACGTCCCAAATTTTGCTAAATTGGTATCAAACTACAGCCTGATAGACTATCGTTGTAGCAGATGTTGCCAAGGCAACAGCCTGCAGGATCTCAACCAGAAATAATCACAGTGATGGGTAGGAATCCTGCTGTAGCTTAGCTGTACTAAAAAACTACCGTGGAACCCCCAGTTGATTCCCTCTAGTAGAGTGGAGCTTGTTGCCACCAAGCAGTTGGGGCATCATCACTAGGCAGCTTTAAACAACTCCTGAAATTAAATGTGCAAATATTGAGTGTAACAAGTCGTTCGGTGTGATATAGCTAGCTGCCGCCGCGCCGCGTGCCTGTGAAGCTGGTGTGTGTTACGCCGAAGGGCGGTTATACCTGCTATACAGATACGGAAAGAAATACCAGAAGCCTCGCGCAGCTTGCTATATCGGCAACCCTGGGCGGCTGCCAGGACTTCACGCCAATTGCCCTTGGTGGATAAGGAACGACGTTCTAGCTGGCTGAAGATCAAGCAAGGGGTTCACAGGGATTCACATGTGGAGAGACACGCAAATGGCTTGGAAGGAGAGCCTCTAGGCGGAGTTGCAGGTTGATAATCACTCTGGCAATCGTTAAACGCTTTTGAAGCCCGAACCGGATCTGTAGAGTTACGTGGGTGAACACTGGGGAGGTGACACCGGATTCGCAGATTTGGCGGGTGAACGATTTGGACGCGACACCGGCGCCGAAGGTTAGGTGCGTGATTAAAATGGCTGTATGTCTTATATGGCAAGCAAAGAGGTACGGTGGTGTCGTCGCTAATTAATAGTTTGTGCTTGATTATATTTTATGCATGCTATAGTGTCGTTGACATGACTAGATTATTCTGTTTTTAAATGCTATTTACATTTTGCTTTTATGGTGGGCAAGGAAAGGTGTATGGTCTTCTTTGTTAATTAATGTGTTTGTTAAACATCATAATTAATTCATGTTGCGGTGTCATTGGCATCTCTGGATTAGGTTAGTGTACATGTATGTTGTGTGTGTGTGTGTCATTTGGTGGGCGGATGCGTTATATCGTGTCTTTTAATTTACTGGTTTAAGCACTTAGCTGTAATAGAACTCAAATTAATCTCAATTATGGGACGATTAAGTTAATATCGAGGGCTATCTTTCTGCATGTATCATAATTATTATGTCCTCCTGCACGTCCGGCCATTGCAGCTCAACATGTCCTGGATTCTGTGTACAATTTTATCTGGTTTTACATTACATATCCCATGTAATGTGATATGATCTGGATCGATATACGTGATGGCATATTTGTCAATATCATTGATTACCACTCATGCGGTAAATGTATTTTGTATAGAATTTCATTTGGTGTTATTTTACCTGATTGAATTGCTTTGGGCAGATGTCAATAGATTCCTAGTCAAGTTGTGAAGCAGTTTCATTTAGACCTACAAAGTATTGCATGTTGTTCGACAATTTGAATAAGTTCGCCATTTATAAGTTTGCCATATATATATATATATATAGAGAGAGAGAGAGAGAGAGAGAAAGAGAGAGAGAGAAAGAGAGAGAGAGAGAGAGGCGTAATAGGGAGAGAGAAATAATTGTTTTATTTCAGACTCGACGGCTTCTAGAATACCTACCCATATAAAATATCAAGTCAAATATGTACAGATGTATATCAATAATATTTCATAGAAAGCCTGTTGTTGTTCTCCAACTCACGTTTTACCGTGGCTCTTTTTTGTGCATTTTTGCCTTGACCTAACTCAAGAACAGCTGAAAA
Organism: Branchiostoma belcheri; assembly: GCF_001625305.1. NCBI lineage: Eukaryota > Metazoa > Chordata > Leptocardii > Amphioxiformes > Branchiostomatidae > Branchiostoma > Branchiostoma belcheri. Next base: position 1,971,452 of record NW_017803898.1, on the reverse strand, counting down.
GCGTTTATACATGTATGCTAATGAGGAACGTCTGGCAGAACATTACCGGGTAAGCTGTTGGGACCACAGGGAGAGCATTAGGGTTGTCAGGTTGTATCTATGTCTGCATTTGAAGGATCTAAGTAAGAGGCCCCTGTGGCGGCACTAGAGCTTTGCCATCTGCGGCAGCTATTAGCCAAGAACAGTTCACAAATTGCTAAGAATCTGACATTGTTATTCAGTTTGGGTCTTGTAAATTAGCCACATACAGACTTTTAAGAAGAATTGTACACGCACTGTAAATTTGTTTTGTGAAATGGCTGTCACCGTTGGCTTGCTTACATTTTGTAGGCACCAGCACTCATGTCATAGTTTTAAAGCTTCCACAATATTAAATCAGCAACAAACTATCTAACTAGGCAATCGCAAGGGGCTCTGTACAACAGTTGGTTCTCACTGCTTGCATCGTTCGAAGATATACACTAAACAACGTTCAACTTATCAACACTAACTTTTAGCTTGCGTGGGTGAAGTAACTCCAGGATAATATAGTCTTTGTTGACCCCAATCAATAAATTAAGTTTCCGTCTGAAACCAAAAGTATTTTCTTTGAGAAGTTATCCATTACGTTCAGCAAACATATTCCAGGAAAATGAGGAAATTCTTTGAAATATCATCCATAACACTTTCCAGGAATCCATCAATGAGATGACAGGCTGTCTAGACGCTTGACCGACAAGGTCATTATTTTCTGCATATTCATTGCACAATCTTTCAAAGTCAAAGTTCTGATTGAAGCTTTTAGATGTAAAATCTAGTACTCCAGACCTTTGTATTATCATTAATATTGCATATTTAATAGAATTTACATCTTTGATCAGAACTTTGACTTTGTAAGATTGTTCAATGAATATGCAATATTTGAAAAAAATTACGGTTCACTACGGCCATCAAAGACGTTCCTGGAAAATAATGCTTTTTCAAATATTATCCATTACATTTTCCTTGAATCCATCAATGAGATGACAGGCTGTCTAGACGTTTGACCGACAATGTCATTATTTTCTGCATATTCATTGAACAATCTTTCAAAGTCAAAGTTCTGATTAAAGCCTTTAGATGTAAAATCTATCACTCCAGACCTTTGGATTATATTGCATATTTGATATATTTTACATCTAAAATCTTTAATCAGAAATTTTGGAAAGATTGTTCAATGAATATACAATATTTGAAAAAAAATTGCGGTCCACTACGGTTATCAACGACGTTCCTCGAAAATAAGAAAATTCTTTGATATATGATCCATTACATTTTCCTGGAATCAATTAATGGTGACAGGCTGTCTAGACGTTTGACCGACAAGGCCATTATTTTCTGCATATTCATTGAACAATCTTTCAATGTCAAAATCAAATTTCTGCTTGAGGCCTTTGACTGTAACATCTATTCCTCCTTTGAATTAAATTTGTTCAACACCGAAGTCTCTTACATGACTCGTCAAGTGCAAGACTACTTTCTTTAAATGACTCCCTCTATTATAGTGCCGAGTCCTAGATTGCTGACAATCAACCAAAATCGCCCAAATCAAATGTGGGGTCGTGTGGTGCAATGGCAGCGTGCGCGGCTCGGAATCAAGAGGTCCCGGGTTCGAGTCCTGACATGCCACCGATCTTGTACCCTTGGGAAAGGCACTTTACACGACTTTCCCCACTAGACTCAAGTGAAAATGAGTATTGTCTGTCCATTATTTGTTTCTATGTGCGGGACACAACACCAGCAACAGCTGCCTCTGCTCCGCGTGTATTGCATTGTTGCAATTTCAATAAAATAAAAAATAAAAATAAATAGACATTGGGGATTTGGGTTGAGGAAATACGTAAATTTTAGTTATCCATAAGTCCTCCCAAAGTTACATGGCAGCCCCAAACATCTTACCAGTACCTTTTTAGGATTTTTTTTGAATATAGAAAAATAATTTCATGTAGGGTCTTTTTCAAAGTGAGGAGTTCATATAAGGTGAGGGTACAACAGTTGCCTTTTTTCGAGGTCATGTGGCAAATCGAATTATAAGCAACAGCTAAAATAGATTATTTGTGACCTTTTCCAACATCTTGCCATCTAGCGCCTGCAGGTCGCTTACGTATAGAAGGCACGATAGCAGCTGCAGCTGAAAATGCCACATAGTTCACCGCTTGGCACTTTGACAGACACATTGCATTGCTTTTTTTCTCAGAAAGGTCTTTTCAAATGTCAAGAGCCGAAGTACGTTCAATGGCCGAGCAGAGAAAAAAAAATGCAGTGGTTCGTACAATAATGCTTTCTTCAATATATGCAATATGTTTTAGTCATTTTTTTCTTAAACGGCACTTACTATTTCAACAGTATTATTTGGTGAGAAGTCTCTAAAACGATGCACAAATATGTAACTCTACTTGGTGCAAGTATTAGTGATTTCTGTCATTTCTAATTAAACCAGCAAAGTCTTCCCATATGGTCATCATCTAACAAAGAACCGAACCACAGAATATCCCATCTTGCTGTATAGCTGGTATAAATAATCTTGTACTAAGGAAACCTAATCTCTCGCCATATTATATCAAAGTACAAAAGCCTTGTCCCCAATTCATTGTGGATCTTCTTGCCTATCTGTAAGCAGCTGGTCACTGTTTTTGTCCCACGAGAGTAAATTAGAAGAGAACATGAGAGCTGGAGGGAAACACATGGCCTCTACCTGCGCTAATCATTCACGCTGTCACCCTTTTGAAAATCATTTTCAGTCCGCTGCCCCTATGATGTTATAACATGGCATTATAGATGAAAGAAGCTCCAATATGGGAGAAGCACATTAAAAAACAACTTAATTTTGAACGGTCCCCGGTTTATTCCTTTAGAGTTAACTGTAACATTATGTCAACCGCCCAAAATTACATTTTAGCAAACGTTTTTAATTCTATTTGTGTCCTTTTCATCTTGGGTGGGGAATGCGTACTCTCGCTTTATCGATTCAACTTTGTTTTTTTCTTTCACATGTATTCTTCGTTAGTGTTTTGCATTGTTTAGTATTATTAGTATTATTAGTGGCGGCGCTAACATAAGTTACGTAACTTGAGCCCGTCGTCACTGTGTCCTGTACCCTAATTTTGTTTACTGTATGCTGAATTTAAAATAAAGCACATTAAAGACCGTACAAAGAAAGTGATCTGTAAAATAAATGACAGAAATACGTCGATGAAGGTTAGACATCCAGGTAATACGATACGCCAAAAAACAGTTACTCAAGCAACTGGATATGATTTTGAAAACGTCAGACGTTTCAGCTAGTATCCACTAGCTTTCGTCAGTGACTGAGAGACCAGAGGGGAAAGCAGGTTTATAAACACAACCTATTGATTGATATGCAAATAAAGTGAAGACAAATTTTTGGAAGTTCAAATTTACAATATTTCCCTGCTTGCAGAAAGAAATCCATCTAATTTTGATACGTCTGTTCAGAGGATGGTGCGCAGCTTGTTCTTGTTAGTCCATCGCTTTTCTCTCATGTTTCACTCCCTGAAGAAAAAACTCGATCCCTTCATATGTGTTTTGAAGCGTCTTTTCAAAGGATGGTGTACAGTGTTGTTCATTTATCTCTCTCTCTGATGTAAATTTTTGGCGGCTTCATCACGCAGCTCTTTGTTGTCGTCGTGACCCAAGTTTTCAGCCTCTCATTAACCATAATTATACGTTGTCAGGATCAAACACAACGATGGATGTTCTAAATTTGTCAGGGGATGACAGTTAACAAGATGGTACACGTGTCCGGTCTGATACTAAATTTTCACCAAAACAACAGCTCAAAGACTGATTTTTTCTGGGTCCCATCTAAAAATGATAGCTGGGCAACTGTGATCGGGCCTGACGGCTTTGATCATTGTCCTTTCAACTCTACATCCTGCCCGAGCTTTCTGACGTGTATATAGAACACTGGTGATTATAAGTAATCACGATAAGGTATGATCTAGTGCTGTGGAACACTGCTTACCAGGACAGTGCATTGGTTAGTACCTTTTTCTATCTCTCTGCAATACTTTATCTACGTATTCTGCAATATCTACCCGATTGTTGACATGTGTTCGTGTTTGTTTTAGTATAAAATCTACAGCTATTGAGAGTAGGAATGGGGCTTGAAATGGTAGGATGTCCCTACATCTTATTTAAATTCACTACTAGCTTACTACCTTACTTGCTTCCGTTTTCCTGCCCGTTTTATTTTTCATTTTAACATCCGTTACATAACCTTGCCTGTTTCCAGTACCTATTGTACTCGGTGATGCATATCAAATTGTATTTTGCTGAACTATGTCAACTTTAAATATTGATTATAATTGTTTTGTACGAAAGTTTTGTACGTGTATTTTGCTGCGACCTAAAAACGTCACACCAAAAAAAAAACTCACACCAAGACGGATGAAAAGGTCCAAATGTTAATCCTAGTTCAAAAACTATAGGTTTATCTGAATGCAGAACCAATCCTATCTTGACTTCGTGGAAGTCAAAGTCAGTGGGGGGTTACTGGCAGGCCATTAATCAAGCTGCAGTCTCGCATTGACAGAGGTCACAGAGCAGGGGTGACCTCATCATTAATCCAACCTCCCATTCAGAACAGAATCGATGAAAGGAATCTCAGAATACTTTAATGAATACTCGGAACAACAATGGAGCCACTGACATAGGAGTAAACCTTGTTAGAAGACGTGCAGAGGTTGGCTAAATTAGAAAATACCAACATTGTCTCGGTTAGTTCAGGTTTTGCATACCAGCTTTAGTATTTCTTGCCATTGGTATCAAATTATATGACGTAAGAAAAACTATTTTGGTTAACTAACTCGAAGTGGAATAAACCTAATTTTCATGGGCAACAGACTGCTACTACGGAAGAAGAAAAAATAGCTTGCATCTGTATCTGCCATTAAAAATTTGAGGTGAAAAAATGTATTTTGCATGATATGGTATTCTGTGGGGGTTTTGATATGTTTTTATTCTGCTTTTATTCTGGATTCTGTAAACAGTGACAGCGTTTTGTTCTGATGATAAAAGACAATTTTTTCTTTACTATTCAACGCGGGTACCCAGACTACACCTGCGGCAAATTGTACTTCCGTAAACAGTGCAAGTGCGTAATTGTGTTTCTAGATAATTCGTTCTGATGAACCCAACCAAGCGCTACCGTAAGAAAGTAGCCTGGAGCTTTTATCATAGCCCACTGAGATATATACGTATCTAATAAGAATTGCAGTTATTAACTCTCCATAATAAACGTTAAGAGGCTGAAGCAATTTATTTTGATGAAAAAAGAAGAATCTAGGACTTTAATGGCATCCAGTAAATTGCTTCACAAAATAAGAATGTCTGAATGCCAGAAGATGAGTATCCCTCTGGCGGTTATTAAATAGAAGAAGCGTACCCGCACGACCTTTTTGTCGGTCATTGCGTATTCTTGGCAACCTTCCACAGTTGGCAACAGGCAGCCACAGACAGAATACTATCTGTATCTGTATAGCCGGCATAACCGCCTTTCGGCGTAACACAGCCACTACTGTCGTCTTCACTAACACAAATCTTTCATTCGCATCTTCTTCCTCATGCTTGTTGCAGGATGCGCAGCTGTGAAGAGTAAAGGGTGAACAAAGACGTGGATGAAAGAAGCTGTGACGTCAGAAGGACCAGATGATGCTGTTTGCGAGATGCCTGATCTTCAGTCTTGGACTCGTCGTCATCTATGGTAAGGCCCTGTAACTATTGATGCTATCAGATCTTCCAACCTTGCAGATTCAAAGATAACGTAGATTATGTTTTTAACGCATGTCATCTCTCTGTGTAGTACGTTGTTGCGACAAAGCAGATGTGCAAAGTCGATAGCTTTGTTACTCAGTCTGCATAATTTAATTGCAAATGTCTGTTTCTGTACCTTTATGTAATTTGTGCAGGGGCCCTGGAAGATTAGCCCCTTTTGTGGCCAAGGGGCGTCGAAAGGACGTCTAAATAAACTGAAAGAATGATAAAATTAATAATAATCATCATAGCATCATCACCTAATATCATTTCTTACAATTTGAACATCTCAGCTTGTAGTATTAAATGGATCCATGTAGTGGCATATAACTCGTAGACTTGTAGGTGATTGTTTGACGATGTCAGCAACCTCTTATGCAATGTACGCTTATCTTGGCGCCTGTGTGGCTCTATATGCCTCACGTTGCTTCACCTTTGTTACCCGTTGGATTAACGCGATTGAAAAGGTGCTGTCATTCTTGACTTGTCACTTAAAAAAAATTCGCTGGCACAAAAAAGTGGGCTGAATGCCAGATACATACGCCGTTTGCCTCAAAGCATAGCAATGTACAGGAGACAACAAATTGCATATAGTTTTAAAGACAGCTTAATTGTAATATTATAGTGACACTATTGATTAAAGCGTTAATTTCATTGTCGTCAATTTGGCTAAATTCTATAATTCACCCCTCAATCTCATGTATTCTGATGAATAATCAAAGATTTGATATCAATTGCAGATTCTTTTACTTATTTTTTTTTGCATTGTATAGGTTTAAAATTCTTCTCTCTTTTGAATTAAATTTCTGGCGCTAACGTTTTATGTTTTTACAAGTTGCGAAAATTAAAGGAACCTTGCCTTTGTCTTTTTATTTTGTTTTGAAAATAGTTGAACGAGCGGAGTCACTGTTTGAGGGTAAAAAGCTTCTGAAGGAACTGATGAAAAACTACCAGCGGGGGATCCGGCCTGTCGCCAACTACTCCCAGCCAACACCTCTAAAACTGGGAGTGGACTTCCGCCAGATCATAGACCTGGTAGGTTTTTTTTTCTTTGCATCCGTTTTCTTCTGAATCTTTGAACAAGAATGAAACACTTGGTAAAGGTTTACGAGTATTTATGGTGAACAGGTAATTATGGTTTGCCGCCAGAAAAGGAAATATTACAAATAACTTGCTGGATTAGCACTGTCATCAGCTAATTTTGAACTTATAAGTATTGCAATCTGGATACTTTTACCTTAAATAGTATATTTAACACCAATAACAAAGTACAGTACTGTAATAACATGCTTTCTCATGTCAGACTATCAGTACGGTAACAATGTTTGTAAATATAAATGAATTTTTATAAGAGTACCCTATATGCATGCACATGTACATATTATGTCGCAGTCGGCCATTGTACCTGAAATGAAATTCAATTAATTCAATGCATTCTGTTCATTCCATAAAAATTGAAAGTCAAGCTAAGTCATGATGCATTTGATCAGTTCTCGACTGTTTTATAGTAAAAGATATAACAACAAAAGCAACTTTTGTTTCTTCTTGTCGCACAGGATGAGAAGAACCAGATTCTCACTAGTGACATCTGGCAGAGACAGGTAAACACCTCATCTTTGATACTTAGTTAAATACGTAGTTCCCATTAGTTATCTGTATATCTCTGCACTTCTTCTGCACATCTGACAGGTAATGGGACATCAATTAGGTACTTTGTATACGTGCTGACCTGTTAGCGATTTGGTACGTTTTATCTGTTATCAGAAACCCACATTATGTGCATTTGGCAGAAAACAGCTAATGGGGCAACAAAGTACACGCTTTTAGTTATCTTTATGTCTCATCTTTCGGTGGTCCATGGTCTTCTACTGTATTTTAATGGGATGAAACACTATTACTGTAAGACACGAGTGTTCTGTATGATTGCAAAATAAAATATACCCCCCCCCCTAATAGTGCAAAAACATGTCAGACACATTTTATTCTTCTTGAGTTTTTTTATTTATTTTTATTTATTTTTCTTTTTTGCACCACCAGTACTGGAAGGATGACGACCTGAAATGGAACCCTGACGATTATGACGGGATGACCTTCATTAACATCCCGTCTTCGGCAGTCTGGGTACCGGACATCGTCCTCACTAACAGGTAAGACTGCATTTTTCTGTCCTTCTTTGATGCATATCGTCACCACTGACAGGTTAAACTGAAATGCTTTGTCAATCTTTGATGCGTATCGTCTTTACTAAAATATAAAACTGCAATAGTGCCAACGCTCTGCCTTTTTTGATGCATATCACCCTCATTAAAAGGTAAGGCTGCAATGTTTTGTCCTTCTTGTTATGCATTTACTGTTGGTAGTCTTCCTACATGATGCTTACACCATTTTATAGAAGCTTGATGGACAACACTTCTAAATACGCCAGGAATTGGGAACATGAAAACACTGTACTAACATGGACCAATTGTTTTCAGACTGAGAAGTTTTTGTAACCATACTGTTGATAGCTGTAGTGGTAGGATTCCACAGTAGCCTATACTACCGTGCAGTAGCTATAGACTGATACAAAGTTCTCAGCAACTGCTGATAGTTCTTGCATAAAAATGGCTTTTCTGAGTTTTAATAGAGACGATGAACTCTCCTAATCATCCTATGAGAGGGATATATCGTACGTGTAATATGATTTTAATGTGTTCAATAATATTCGTCTGCCAGCCGTGAGTGAAAACTTGCAACCACCTTCCGCCTTTGAACTGCCAACGTAATGCTGTTGGCGGTTGGCAACATCTAATACGTTCTCGAAATATAATATCTGACTCGAGGCCAAGATTTGTGAAACAGGAAACTATGTGGGTAGATCTGACAGGGCAGTAGTTTCCACAATTTGTTTCATGTGGAACTTCCTTACTTTTATGTGGGCGTCGCGGATCAGGATCAAATGAGGTTGCAAGGCGGTGGTGTAATTGGGGTTGTTGACTTAGGTTATGAAGAGCTATGGATTTAAATCCCTCACACACAAAAATGTTGTTTCCTTGGAAAAGTCATTTTACACTAATTTCCGTAGTGTTGACAGCCAAATTATGCAGTCTACATGTAGTGAGTCAGTAATAATTAGTGTTTTAGCAAGGTTCGGAATTGGAACTAAGCTGGAGGCTGTCTAATAATTACGATGTGCTGCGGCTTTCTTTTTGTAATTACTAGTCAAAGGCAACAATTCTGAAACAGGATATCGTGTGGGAAGATCTGACAGAAAAATGGTTTTCCGGGTGTCTGATGTGGATCGTCTTTACTTTAATGCATATGGCACTTGTAAATCTGAAACAGGAAACGCTTTCTCGGGGGCTCTATATGAGTCGTCTTTACTTTTATGTGAGATGAGTATTGCAGCAAGATCAAATAAAGTGGCGAGGTGGTCTTCTAACCGGGGTCATTGACTTAAAACCTGAAGGACCGTTATGAACTAATTTCCTGGCAGGCCCTAATTCTATGCCCTCTTCATTGGTCTTTCTATGGTCTTTTGCACCTCTTTTAGAAAATGAGTGCCTAACTTCCTAACTTTGGTTAAGGGTTACCTCTTGGATAGGATTCAAAGCGTTGGCCTTTCTTCCTAAAGTGGACGTAAAACTGGAGGCTACGGGGTTATATTATGATAACAAAGCGCTACGGTATTCCTTCTGTAACCACTAGTCACAGCCGACAGCTTTGAAGGAGGATATTGTGTGGGAAGATCTGATAAAAAAATAATGGTTTTTGGAGGCGTTTTATGTAAATCGGCTTGTCTTTCATGTAAGAAGATAGGGTCTTCTTCAGATTTCTATTACATTTGTGGCTTTTCCTGGAAAAATGAGGGAACTGACCTAGCTTTCAAGAGAGTTCCTAGAAACAAAATACAAGAAGTTTTTCAGAGTCTAAAAGAAGTACTTCAGAGTACAAAAGAAGTGTTTCAGAGTAGAAAAGAAGTGTTTCAGAGTGTAAAATTGCATTTTACCTAATCGTGTGAAGTCTGACGAAATTTAAACCAAGTTCATTACGTTTTACGATTGAGTAGTTTTGATACATTAATTTTTTTCTATTGTTTATTTTATTTTTCTTTGCATAGTGCTGGCAAGAATCATGACCAACCGGAAACAAACGTCATCGTCAGCCATGACGGGCAGGTCACGTGGCTGGTGACCCGGATGTACAAGAGTTCGTGTCACATCAACACGTACTACTTCCCGTTCGATGAGCAGAACTGCACTTTGACCTTTGCGTCATGGACGTACAGTGGGAACGAGATCAACCTGACTCATGAAGAGGTTTGTTTATGTTCACTGAAGGAAAACATATCGTTTTTGCTGTTTCTTCCCCTCCAAACACTGACCTGATCAATACCCTGAGACCATCTGGTAACTGGTGTTGGGTTACATCATGCTGCAATTTTAAAGCAGGAGGGATTTAGACTGGCCTGTCATTTCAAACATTTTAGATTTGCTTTGCAAATGTTACCTTTCTATTTTTTTTCAATTCATCGCTTAATTTAAATACAAATAGCATACACATCAAGAGAGAGAGAGATCAACATTTTTTACTTTCAATCGATCTAATAGACAAAATCTACTAATGTTGCAAAGTCTTGCATTGTGTCGGTTTTACAAGGAAAGGCATAACATCTTGTTACAATGAATTTTTTCGTCTTTGTCACAGGTTCCGCCGAGCAAGTCCTACTATGTGGACAACGATGAGTGGAAACTGGTGGAGATTCACGTAGAGAGACACGTACAAGGTATGATATCATTGCAATATGAATTTTAATAATTCAGAACAGCTTATCAGGACCTTTTAAAATTTTTCTTTGGATAATGGTAGCTGCAAAAACCTCTTAAACTGATGGCACTACAAAGTAGAAATTTGCCTTTTGTGAAACAGGTGTTTTTTATGCTTTTAGTTGCACATCATCGAATAAACCAAATTATAAATAGTGGTACAAGACCAAAAAGCCTAGTTGTTCCATGTATGTCCACCCTTTAATGAACCTTTTAAGCCACTTTTGATTTTCTTTTAATTCTTAAATTTTCCCTACTTTATTCAAGTGTACGAGTGCTGCCCGGAGCACTACCCGGAAGTGACGTATGTGATCCAGATCCAGAGAAGATCCCTGTTCTACGTCACCAACCTGCTGGCCCCCTGCGCCCTGCTTTCCGTCCTGGCCATCTTCGGGTTCTACCTGCCGTCCGATTCCGGGGAACGAGTGGGGCTGGGGATCACCATCCTGCTCTCGTACTCAGTGTTCCTGCTGATGGTGTCGGAGTGGATGCCGCCCACGTCACGGACTGTGCCACTCATCGGTAGGGTATTTTTTGTTTCTTCTTTACAAACTTCCGAGTGAGAACCAGCTTTTTATGAGAAGCCATATATGTTGATAAAAATCACTCTGTATAATTTTTATCAAAGACAATATAGACCAGCGTGGAACACAGTTTTTTTTCATGTTTTTTGTTGGATTAAGAGTTAAGTATGTACTCCCTTTTTGCAAATCCTGTTCAAATCCCCTGTATTAGATACAAGCTTTTGATGCGATGCATTTTCTTGCAGTTTTGAAGATCGATACATACATATCTGAGATATGTACTGCAATAAGAGTGCGGTTCGACACTTTGTCACAAATCAGAGCTGACAGGTTGGCCACTTTTGCCAATTTGCATTGACGTACAGGAACTGGACCATCACTAATCAAACCGTAATTTGTTTGCGTGTAACCATTAATAAGGACTTATATCATTAGACAACAATTATACTGGAAGGATTGGTCCTATGAGAACAAAAACAAGCTTAATCAACCGTGACTTGTTTACTGCTCAACCAACATTATCCGTCTCATTTCTTCTTTCTAGCACTAATTGCTTCCCTATGGAGTAGTCTTACGCACATCTTAGGGTTAAAAACAAAAACATGACCGAAATTCCAAACGGTCCTTTTATGGTCACAACAACCACAGTTGCTACTTTGAAGTCTTTGTTTTGTATCGTGTTATTCAATCAGAATTCAGTAAAGCGAGTTGCTTTCCACACTATTGCAATTTTTTTTTATCTGATGCACGTTTTCTCGCCTTAACAGCACTCCTTCCTTCCACGCGTAATACCCCCGCGTCCGTTACATAACTGCGTAACATGTCTTACATCATGTATTAGGAAAGGAGATAACTGGTGCATGAGTAAATGGGGGATGTACGGAATTTGTATTCAGCATGGAAGTAGAGTTTTCTTTTCAGCATTGTAAATGACAGAGAAAGAGAGAGAGAGAGAGACGGAGAGAGAGACAGCTAGAGAGATAGAGACAGAGACACAGAGAGAGAGGGGGGGAGGGCGCAATTTATTTTCGAGCTGTTATCAATCAATAAACTAATCAATCAATCACTCAATGCACCAACCTATATATCAATACATATACATCGATATAATTATATTTTAGTACGTTTGGATGTACCTACCGTTAACTGTCTTGTGTCGGTAAAATAATTTCGTTCCATTTACGAAATTGGCAGTTGCCATCCATGGCGCAGCAAATCACTTAAAATAGTCATTTTACAGTTGCGTAACAGAAAATGGCAACATTTGTTCTGATTCTCAATCTATATTGGTGCGTCAGGCTGACAAGTTTTACTTCATTAGTTGCGTCTAAACGCAATCTTGTGACACGTAATTTAGCTGAATTCAATAATAATAAATGGAATAAGGATACGTTTTCTTCAATGCCCCCGTAATATATAAGGGGAAATATCACTGCAGTTGGATTTTAACTTTGTTAGAAAGCTCCCATTCTCGGATTCGTCTTAATTAAAATATCTAATTGATGAAGAATTACTAAAAGAAGACCAAACGTGGCAAAGATTCAGAGCTTGCTTCTTGGATCCACCTCGATGAAAACGACGTATCACTTGATAACGAAGACAACAGAAGACCAAACGAGACAAGATGTAGAGCTGGCTCGTTTAATTTGTAGCTGTACCACTAATAGACTTATGTAACGCACTTTACTTTGGTAGTATTTCATTCTGTAACACACTTAGTATCGACTATTGACTACTCTGCGATAAATTATATGGTCACAGCTGCCAAAATAGATCCAACAATTTTGTGATAGCTGAAGCAGAATTAGAAGTGATTTCAACCTTGCTCTACTTTCCCCTCTAGCTGTCATACTGCAATTATGTAGTGCTACGACTAACTACATCTTGATGTTATGAAATAAAGACTAAATTAACTTCCAACACTTAGATTACGGAATTGAGACTTACCCAAGTTTTGTTTTTATTAAAACAAATCTACCCAACATCTTGATGTTGTTGCTTCAAATAAGCAGTGTAAAGTATGATGTGACAGTAAATCATTTAATAGATAATTTTTTTCGTATTATTCTGTCCTTCTGCAGTGGTGTACTACACCGTGACGATGTTGCTTGTCGGCCTGTCGACCATCATGACCATCGCTGTTCTCAACATCCACCACTGCGCAGCCGACACCACAGAGGTACCCGGCTGGATCCGAAATCTCGTGCTGTCCTATCTCGCGAGACTTTGCCGCATGGAGGTGCCCAAGTCGAAGAACACGCGAACGAACCCTGGCCACCACCAGGTGGAGAACCCGGTCGCCATTTTGAAACTCGATACCCACCACCACAGACGTAGCGATATCGATACTGTTGAGACTGCAAAAGAAACCCCAAAACTCACTCCAAAAGTTGGAGATTGCCGAAAAGAATCGAAGCACGAAACGCCCGTAAGTAGTATCAACGGGCAGCAAATCCACCTTATGGATGCTTTGCAGTCCATTCGTAAGGAAATTTGCATAATAAACGAGAGATTCCATCGCGCGGATTCGGAAAGAGCTTTGGCGAATGAGTGGAAACTTGTTGCTAAGGTGATGGACCGAGTTTTGATGATACAGTTCACGGTGGCTACGGTTCTGACGTGTGTTTGTCTGTTTGCACAGGTTCCAAATATTAACTGGTGAAAAGTCAGGCTGGATTCGTGGGAAAAAAATTAATAAAGACCCATTTGGTTTGTTCAATCCAACATAACAGTTGCTAAAAAATTACTGCATTACGGCCTATCTCTTGCTCAATATGTAAAACCCCTAGGCTAGCTATATTTCTACATGTATATACAAGGTATGACACAGAGAATAGCAGCTGCATTCAATCGCGAAGTTATTCACTCTGTAGTATGCAGACTGAATGGTGGAATTTTATTCAATTGAAGTGTAATACAATTCATGGATATCTTTAGCCAATTAGTGAGTAAGCCGTTGGTTCAGATATTGCACTCCCTGTATAAAGATGCCTTTGTAAATACCTGACTATAAACGCACATTCGCTCACTATCTGTCTCTTTCAACTACAATATATATGTTTGGCTGCTACTAAATGCAATATGTACGTGAAGGATTCCTGTAAAATAAAATGTTACATAATAGGTATATTTCTCTGTAAATAGGTATCTATTTAGATAGATAAATGAGTATGTATAGTAATATACGGATGTCCACTGTAAAGTGCTTTTAATGTTCATAACCTGTATGTAAACACATACAAACATAGTTCACATTGCACGGTTGTAAATAATGTTGTATGATACAGAGGATGATTTAGAAACGTCACTTGACTATGGCGAATTAATTGTTCATACTAGTCCTGTTTTCATATCATACTGTAGGGGCGTTCTTCTATATAGACTAAGAGAACTGTACACCACCCCAGAATATAAATGTATTGTAGTCGACGTCCATGTCGAAAAATATCTATATGTAATAAATGTTATTCTATCAACACTGACGTTTGTGTGTTGTTCTTATTCACTGCAATATATGTAGTTTTTGGACTGACTTAGATATAAACAACACTTAAACACAACAGCCTTATACATGTATGTAGATCAAGTGGGGCAGAACACATCAAAAACTCCACTTTACCGTAGCCATCTAGCGACTTCAGTTGGTCCTGCATCTTTCCGCAGAATGTCCATATCGGTTAAACGTTTCCTGTTGACTTCTTGGTTAGCAGGCTGAGATAAAGTGGGTTCTAGTTAGACAAAGCACCCTACCCTCTTTTAGGTTGTCGACGAAATGCAATGAAGGGTAGTAGTACTAGCATATCGACCCTAAAAGCCACTATTTACTAGTATACACGTTCGGAAAAATTCACCTACCTCCGTAACCAACAGTTTCCATATTGTTTGAGAAGCTAGTCACATACGAGCAAAACTTTCCTGTCAACTCTAACAAAATACCAATAAAAAAAATCAAGGGTATTAGTACAGTTTTAGACTACAGAAACCTACCATGCAGACAGAGTGCAGTATTCAGGTCACCAGGTGCATAGGAGGGTGTGGCGGGAAAGGTGTAACCCTATATGTCTCCGCTGATTGGCCAGCATTACGCGCGAAGCCAAATATGGGTGTGGCGGAAGATAGTGTAACCCGATCTTTACACAGGTGGCCACCGCTGATTGGCTAACATTTCGCGCGCAGCAAAACATAATACTGTGACAGAAATAGAAGGAGATCTGAGATATTCCCTAGCTAGAGAAGTAAATAAACTTGAAACTTGACTTGAGAAATGAAAGGTTAGTACGTATTGATTATTATATGGATTAGTATAGGTTACTATGTATAGAAACATAAGAAATAAAAGGTGGAGAGGAGAAGAGTGAACGCTCTGATATCTGTGCGGAGGACACAATGTACGTCTAATAATGATTTTATACTAGTAACCTTATAATACCTAACTTCCGGATACACAACCCCTTTGCTTAACCAAATTTGTATGCACGAAACACCAAGTGCCGAAGTGGGGTAAAGAGCTTGTGATTCAACGAAGGACAGAAAATTCCTAAGGGTACACGTCTTGGCGCTCTCGATGTCGAATGTTCGTCTGTTAACACACGATGTATAATTGACTTGGTCGTCATAAATATCACACAAATTATCGTACAAGAGTATGTCACTTCTTGACCTAATCTGTATGTATGAGACACTGCTGGGTTAATGTTAAAGACCCGATTCAGAACAAGAATCCCCTGCAAAGTGCGTGCCAAGCTTTCCTGTCAACACGCAATATTAATGGTGACCATGTAAAATACGATTTTTTAGATGAACCAATCCTTTACTTTTCCTAATTTGTATGTTTACGACACTATGTTAGGTCGAAGACCGCCACCTGAATTAAAACTGCATAGATATAGATAGGGATGCCTGATATTAATAATTTTCTTTTAACACACAATGAACATAGCAATCATTTAATAATTTTTAACGAGTTTTCACGTAGATAAGTCCTCTACTTGACCTAGTCTGTACACTTTTAGAGGTTGAAGACCTCGGCTTGAATCAGAGCTTGGCGGACGAAGGTACAACAAACCCACCAGTCGAAAGATCAGATGTCGACCTCGCCTGAATTATCAGTTCCGCAACTTTTCACATATACAGGTTTTCAGGTAGATAATCCCTCTACTTGACCTAGTCTGCATGCGTTGAACACTTTTAGAGGTTAAAGACCTGGTCTTGAATCAGAGCGAAACGAACAGCAAACCCGCAGTCGATAGTACAGGCCGCTTCTCTCCTGAATTATCAGTTCCGCAGATTTTCACAAATACAGGTTTTCGGATAGATAATCCCCCTACTTGACCTAGTCTGCATGCGTTGTACAGTTTTAGAGGTTGAAGACCTCGGCTTGAATCAGAGCGGGACGGACAAATGTAACAACAAATCCACCAGTTGATAGAACAGGCCGCGTCTCTCCTGAATTATCAGTTCCGCAGCTTTTTACAGATACAGGTTTTTAGATAGATAATCCCTCTACTTGACCAAGTCTGAATGCACTGTACACTTTTATTTTTTGTAATCTCCAAGCAGATCATACGGTGGCAAGGCAGTATTCATTGGACAGAGGAGTGCCAATTAGCCACGGTGGCCGTGCAAACTCCTCTGGCTAATGGATACTAGTACTGTCTTGCCACCGAAAGGGATCTGCTTGGAGATTACACTTTCTGAGGTTGAAGACCCTGGTTTGAATCAGAGCGGGACGAACAGCACGTCCTCGAGTTGATAGAACAGGCCCCGTCTCTCCTGAATTATCAGTTCCGGAGCTTTTCACAGCTACAGGTTTTAAGATAGATAATCCTCTACTTGACCTAGTCTGTATGCGTTGTACACTTTTAGAGGTTAAAGACCTGGTCTTGAATTAGAGGGAGACAGCAAGCCCGCAGTCGATAGAACAGGCCGCTTCTCTCCTGAATTATCAGTTCCGCCGGATTAACCCCACGCACGGAAATTTCTCCGCGTCTTTGATGTAATCTGAGGAGCATGAAAGCCGCTCGACCTTTGGGTTTTATAACTTGTGCGGAGATAAACGTTTGCTGGGAGAGTCAGATAAGATGGCGAAGCGTGTGGAGGGTGGCAAAGCGAAATGTAAGGTGGTCAATGACTCCGCTTCTGCCAGTCACAAATAATGGGCTCAGGATTTTCTGTAGCCTGGGTGCCAGCCCCTTTCTCGAGTGAGTGATAATCTCCTTCGGCCACGGAAGCCATACGCCCCGCCAGGACCTAGTCGATCTCCTCGCTACCGGCATGAAAGATAAAGGGCTTGGGCGGATACTTTTGGTAGCGGACATTAGGGTTTCTCCAAAAATGTATCGCTTATGAAACGCCAGCGTCGGGCACCAAGGCAAGATTTCATGAGTCTTTCATTTAATTTGGCTGTGGCTGCTGTGACACGCGCTTGGGAAGCTGGTGTCTTACACCGAAGGGCCGTTATACCTGCCACACTGATACGGATACAGAGGAGTCAAACTAAATATTTTATACATTCATGAATCTTCTGGATTAAATTCGTTATCCAGTGTAACTTCTAACGAACCAAAGTAGGATTTGTTCTGTGTTTTTCTTATTACTTCGGTTAAATTGCAGTCATCCATTTGTCAGCAAACGAAAAGTACATAACGTACACGGTCGTTAGACTGTTAACTCTACTTGTAGTAAGGGGACCTAATTTACCTCAGATAGCAAAGCAGTAGACGTTACTCTAGGTAACACTCAGGGTTCATCCCAGTGCATCTCTATGGCTTCTTCTTTCAAATAGAACACCGCCGTGTGTGGGAGTAGGGGTGGGCGGTGTGTGTGTGTATGATAGCATCATCCCTCCCACACACTAATATTGCTGGTAACATAAAAGCTGATAGAATACTACGAAGTTAGGAAAGCCATATAATGCAGTTGGGTTGTGTGTGTATGAGATTATGCTATTACAGAGGAAGAGAAGAGGAAATGTATTTTAACAATCAAGAAACCTACACGGAAGATGTGGGAATACCGTCTTCTCTTCCGTTGCCTTCAAAGAAAACGTAACTATCTTTAGCTTACTACCTAATAAAGGTATAATTTGATAAAAATTACAAGTTCTGTGATATTTTTGACATCATCCGTTGTTGGCGCAACGGTAAGAGCGTTGGACTCGGAACCAACAGGTCCCGGGTTCGATACTCACAATGTCCCGGCGTTGTGCGCTTGGGAAAAACCTTTGACACGACTTCCCTCCCTGTACGGTGGAGTGACGCCCACCGAGCCTCTTTGGCTAATCTGCCAACGTGTGTGCCAAAACACACTACAGATTGGGTGCGCCAATTTGCTAACATTTGCCACCAAGAGCCGTTATTTTTTTGTCCGTTGGGTATAAATTTGCAGTACATACGTTGCATGGCGTCACATTATACAGAAAGGTGCAGAAGTAAATGTCATCACCACGACAACTTAACGCACTCACTATCAACAGCTTTAGGCGAAAATACCAACCGGTTGTACAACTGACCTTTTCATTATAGAAATATCTTCTGGTTAAGGTAAGGTTAAGATGTCTTGTAAGATAAGGTTTAAAATATGAGCTGAGGTGAGCCTGTGTAGCTGCTTTTCATATGTCATATGGTGGCTTTTCGATTGAAAATGTTCTCTAGAGCAGATTTTGAATTAACTTGATAGCGTTTGAAGTTCACGCAAACCTAGAGCTGTCAGTACTCTACGTTAAAACAAGAGTCTCATATCAAAACTTCAAAGATTACTGGGCTAGACTTGTATGGCCTTATCAAGAAAATGTGAATCGACTCAGTCAGCATATTTTTACATATATATTATTCTTATTCATTTGCATTAAAAAACTCAGTATCATCCAAATTTTGATAAATAAAACAAAATCAAAATTCTGATAGATAAAACAAAATAACGGACTGTACACAGGAGAAATTAACAGAACAAAAAAGTTGAAATTCAGAAAATCATTGAACAGCCACAACCAAAAATAGTCAAGCCAAGTCAAAGTTCATTCTACAACAAATTGTAACAGGTACAATCTAAGGCAAAGAGCTGTACAAGACTACGTACTAGCCGACTGCATTCATTAAGTACAACTTACACGTAGATTCTAAGCTATACATACAATATTAATAGTACACACAATGTGCACTGTAAGGCGAAATGCTGTATTTGCATTCATCTCTGCATGTCTGCCTGTCAGAAACTGCTGAACTGTACAAAGAGACAATACTGCAGACATAACTTTAATTCCTCGGGCGTTCTGTTAGGCCGCAGCATGTAAATTCTATGGATGAAATCCTCCGCAGACTTTAAATTTAATGCGAGTGGGCGAAAACAAAACAAGGCGGGTCATGGAATAAAAGTAGGTTTCTACAGTTTTAAATTTTGACTCAATCATGGTACAAATAGTTTTTATTTAGTGGGAACATATACACAGCCACCTTTACATATCACTGCATCAAAGTAAGAAACAAAACATTAAATCACCTCTCTTCAAAGTTATTTTCTATTAACCTTCCGGCATGGCAACAGACATTTTCGGCATGTTGACCACCGTCAGAGGGCAACAAAGTTTCTTTTTTCTTTCAAAATCTGGCGAAAATTAATGCGCGCGCTGATGTCATCCATAAAAAATACTTGCTGTGGCCTTACGGTTGACAGATTGCCAGCCAGGCTTACCCAGTCGCCGCTCTCATTACCTGCAGTCCTGACCCCACCTGGCCTTCGCCTTGATGGAGGCTTTGCAATTTTCAGCGATGCTTAGTCTGTTTTCATGGCCTTCCATCAGGTACAGATAAAAGACAGGTACGTACCCCGGCCTTGACATTAAAGCAAAGCAGATCACGAACTTGTACTTAAGCCCAGACTTTAGAACGAGTGTACGTGATTACTGTGAGCTTCAAATTGTCTTTTACGGCACTGTAACATTTATTTTAGGTCTTTGTGCGATTTTTATGTCGTGGGTCAACCAGCAGTTTGTGGCTGAATCAAAGGTCAATAGGAATATGAAACAGTCATTTTTTTGTTATCAGGGAAGCTGGATTTTATAGTTCTCAGTTCGTAAACATACGGCAAATGTGACCAAGCCCTTCAATTGTCTGCAATGCCGACGTAAAATATTATTTTTCGATCTTGTAACAAATATTAGTAAGGTTTAGAATGAGGAAAATGATATAGAAGTTTTCTCATCAAACAATTGGTGCCCTTAGTAGAGCTGGTGTGTTGCGCTGATAGCGGTTATGCTATACGATATAGATAATCTGTCAGAGAAAGCCGATTGCCTCGTCTTACTGTTGCGTCCATAGATTCATAGAAATGTGCAACTCAATTTCCGTAATATCACGTCTCTTTTCGCAAAAGCTATCACATGTTCTTTTCAGTCTTGAAACTTACCATAAAGTTAATGGGGATTCCAGCCACGCATTTAATGTTTTAGTGCCAATGCTGATAGACACAGATGCCTCCCTTACGGCACTTTTCTCCGTTATCTGGACCTAAACGAGCCCTATCTTCCTATTACCACACGCTGTGGGATGTGCAGACATTAGCTTATACGGTTTCTGGCTTGCGTCCATGTCTGTCTGTATCTGTATAGCCTTTAAAAGCGACATAACACACCAGCTTCGCAGGCACACTGCGCGGCGGCAGCTAGCTATATTACATCGAACGACTTGTTACACCTAACCCTTGAACATCTAACTCTTAACATCGTTTAGAGCTATCTAATGATAATGCCCCTACAGTACTTGGTGACAGCGAGTTCCACTCTGCGATAGTTCTTGGAAAGAATGAATTTTTGAACACCTCAATCCTTGGTTGATAACTCTGGTACTTGAAGGTTTGCCAGCGTCTTGCCCGTGATCTTTTATTCTGAAACTGCTGCTTAAGCTTGATGAGGTCTTTGGGACATGGCGTCCAGTGGCTAGGCTTGTGGGCACGGGATCAAGAAGTCTAATCTCCAAGCAGATCTTTCTTTTGGTGACTGCAAGACAGTATCAAATTGGCCAGGCAGTATCCATTTGCCAGGCAGTTA
Source organism: Branchiostoma belcheri (assembly GCF_001625305.1). Taxonomy (NCBI): domain Eukaryota; kingdom Metazoa; phylum Chordata; class Leptocardii; order Amphioxiformes; family Branchiostomatidae; genus Branchiostoma; species Branchiostoma belcheri. The sequence goes on along the minus strand of NW_017803898.1, from coordinate 1,950,288 downwards.
CCATTTGCCCTGCGAATTTGGTTGGCATACAAAAAGGTGCTAGTGCAAACAAGAAAGCCTGATGCATCGATGAAAATGCCAGGTCTAAAAATGGCTTTTGTTGGCGAGACTTCTCCTCTTATATTTAGTTTTGAATTAGCAGGATATAATAAAGGGGTGAGTATAATTATATAGCCTAAATGTTACTATTTTCACACACGTGCTCAATGCTCATCTAAAAGGTAAAGGCTGACCGAAATAGCACAAGTTTAGACAACAGAAACACAGCATACAAGAAGTAAGGTGCAGTATTTGGGTCACCAGGTGCAGACGAGGGTGTGTCGGGAAAGGTGTAACCCGATCTGCTCTCATGCCCAGGAAGCCTCCGCTGATTGGCCAATATTTCGCGCGCCTCCCTCTGACAGAATTCAAACAGCTGTACATGTGAGGGGTCGACGAACTGTTTGAAAGGAAAGACAAACCTTCTGACAGTGCCTTGAAAAACACAGAAAACACTCATATTAAATGGTTCAAGATTACAAACGTGTTGTTTAATTACTGGCACACTAAACTGTTATATGAATTATGACATTACACAGACGAAAGGGCCAGTAAATACTAAGCAGACAGAAATGACTAATGAACTTCATCATGTAATCAGGAAGGTCATCAGATCATTGAACGGCAATTTAATCTTACGGAGACGATATCTAACATCATCTAACATCCGCCGATGCTGCGTTCTATCATGAAAAAGCACTTTGCGGTGGGGTAATAGGGGTGGCATTAGCATTAAATGAGTAATTCACCATAATGCAGGGTGCATGCAGACAGCATGCGATGCAGTAAAGACCGTTTTATGCGTTCTAGCAGATAAGAAAGTAATTAGTATTGGGACAAATTTTAAAACGAATCACGGCGACAGTAACCGTTGCAGACACCCGGGCTCCAGGGAGCGCGGGACCCGGTTCTTAATTAAGACACATGTTCCACTTGGGGGCCACTTATTGTAACGGCCGTCGTCAATCAGACATGCTGCAATGCCGCATTGCCGCTTGGTTTAAATGAGATTAATGATGGAAATTATTTCCACTGGTTAAGCATAAAACTGCTCTCTCTAACAGACGGTACCGTTGGTGTGTATATATGGCATCAGGCTGGTTGAGGAATAAGTGTGTTTTAATATCCAGTATGGCATGGAAGCACATTTGATCCAGTATGGTTTAACATGGAAGCAAATTTTCGATGCATTTGGGTACTAATACTAATACATCTGACGGTGGAACTATTCTTTTAAAATTACAAATATGATAGGCTTTATTAAAGATATTTGATATTTAAGTAGGAAATTTCAGAAGTTTAATGGTCTACATTTTCAGAATGGACTTAGATGCATTTTTAATGGTGACTTTTACTTTTTGTACTCAGCATGGTAATTCAAATTTCGGGTTAAAAGGTGGCTGTGAGACGACATTGTCACCGTTTTGGTTGGGTGAACGTTAGTGGAACCATTTGCAGAGTGAAAGAAAATTTACATCAGGACTCATAAATCCTCACTGGACCGTGTCGGAGACGATATCGACTTTAGACAGCATTTAACCCTGAAGTCACAAGTGTTTAAAATGGAACTGGGCCATTCATATCAAAGTCACATTGGCGCCTATAAAAGGCTTCTAGTTTTTTTGTTGCGAACTTTGTTTTTCCCACCCTCGCCACTCATAACCCGTGTAAAGAATTATGCAGACGTGAAGCCACTTATGCTTAAACGTAGGTCAGTAACTCTATAAGCTCCTGCCCTTTTTTGTTTGCGATTTTATCTTCCAGACAGTTGGATACTTTGGTACACTTGATGGTTACTTATTTATTCTTTATATTCCTGGTGAGCCATTTTTCTTTCCGTCTGGGCCTGTTCTTGGCACAATTCCTATTCTGAACGCCAGGATAATCCTATGGACGCCACGTTGTCCGTCACAGTTGTTCTCTATGTGTTTTTAGACCTGCCTCTTTTTTTTCTTTTTCCAAACGGTCTCCAGTTTAGGCTGTCTTGGGTCTTCTTGAGTCATCAATTCTTAGTGCATGGTCAAGAAGCCATTTCAGTCTTTTCGTATCGATTTTTGTGGATGGTCTATGCAGCACGCAAAGTTACCAACACAAAGACGCTCAGCACAAATGCGTATTCAAAATGTAACCCACATTTATTAGAACTGTACACCCCGATCACATAGTACAAGACCTATCCATGTTAATATGTCTATCCATTACATCTATTAGGAGGACTTCCAGTCAAGGATATAAGGGGTTCCTCCTACCCCTGACTCGTGTATGGCGGGTGCGTCATGCCCGAACAGGTCTAGACCTGCCACTGCCAGAACAACTAGCCTCTACCAGGCTTCGGGAGACAGACGGAAAGAGTAGAAATGTCAAATTATTAGAGAGATAACATACCGAGGGATTTTTGCCGCACCAAATGTGCTCTCTAGCGGACCCTGGTATGTCATCTCTCTATTTGACTGATTTCTAGTCGTCTCCCGAAGCCTGGTAGAGGTAAAGAACAACAACAACAACATCCCTCTGGACCTCTGTCCTTCTTGGAAATAAATAAATGATTTGTCTTTCTTACACGCACGTTGCTATCCAATTTTAACCTTGTATCGTTTTAATGTTTCTGTTTGGTGCATCTATTTCTAACATTGTGTCAAATATCTTTCAATACTAAGGACCATTTTACGTGGATGTACAGTAGATATGTACAGATGCTAAGTAAGATTACGCAATACAAAATATATTAGAAATTTCAGATAGCATCCAAATACGTCCATCTGTGACTGAGTAGCTGAAACTTCTGACACTTCAGGGAATTTACCCAGTTGCTTGATTTATTTTGTACTGCGTAAAAATCTACATGTCTAATCTTATATCGATTCAGTAAGGGGAATTTGGTAGTCCGTACCCACATTACCGTTAAAATTTTTGATTTAGATAGAAGGTTTATCTACAATACGTTTCGTACTTAACGCCTTCTGTTGTTTTAGCTGATACAGCTAGTCATTTATCGTTCAGACGCATAGGAAAGGAGCGTACAATGTTGAGTTGTAAATGCTGTAAAATTCCCCAGTCTACCTACTAGTCTACATGTAACGTGTTAAGTTTAAGGCCACATCCTACACACCAATGTGTTTTTATCTTATTTTCTGTAATACTGTGTTGACCTTATGGTTCACTACTTGTTAAACCTAAAATATTTATTTCTCTTATTAATTTATTAAGTTCTCAGTTCTTTGTCAAGATCACCTTCTCAAAGTCGCCATACTGACAAAATCACCAATGCACATCAAAGTTTCAATAAACATTGCTAAAAGTAATTAAATGTTAGTCTCCACCAGACTTCTTTTGCAGACTGAATAAATCGTAGAAATCGTCCGGCCATCGACGATCAAAAACTTGCAGGCCAATTTGATTGTCGATGGCCGGCTACCTTCTCTCGCCAATTAATGCCCTTTTTAGGACGATTTCTACGATTTTTTCAGCCTGCAAAAGAAGTCTGGTGGAGACTAATTAAATATTATCTTGCGTCAAATTCTTCACAAGCTGCATATTTACAAGTTGCAGCAACATGTGGGAGAATTTCTAGTACTGAGATTTTATAGATCAATGTACAGTAGTTGTATAGTTTAATTGGTGACCGCGTAGTATTAGTCATTTTGTACATCTTTTACAACTATACAGACCTTAAGTTATTAATGATTGTCAACATATCCGAATATCTCGTCTAGTAAATTACACTGCAACACACGTTGGATGAACCAATAGTAGGAAATGCAAATAAAGTCGGGTAAGGCCACACCAATTTAATTTGTTAGAATGCAGTGGTTTGACTACAAGTTCAAAATTCATTGTTTAAATAATAATCTTTAATAGACTTTTGTGTTGACTTCATGGCTCCTGTCATAGCATTTAGGGCTATATTAGGAAGCCTAACCCTGTTTTTATTTTTATTTTTTTCGCCCTGTCGCTTCATATTTTATCTGAAAAAAATCCGAGAACCAACAAATTAAAGTGGCGTGGCCTAATGTTCACTTTGTAAACAACAACGTTAGCAGAAAGTCAAGTCCCGTTTACTACCATTGTTAAGTCCGGCATTACCCGATTTTACTGGGATTCACTACCATTGGTAACTACAACTTTTTGTGTGGCATGAAGTCTAAAACATATTTACATCATCCCGTATTTTTGTCTCTTTACAAGTTGAAATGCGGCACTTGGGAGAACAGACAGACGCTGGTCAGGCAGGTGGCGACGGCGAAAAGCAGCATCAGGAATCTGTCTATGACCTTCGCGACCTTTTTCCACTCGTCCTCGATCCCAGTCTGGATATCAGTCCTCTGGAATCTCGCGTTGATCGTGCGGATCTCCTTGTGGATCTCTCTCATAGACAGGAGGAGCGAGGTGTACAGTCCGTTCTCGCCTGGAGAGTTTCCAGTTTTGTTCTTGTTCTTGGTGACCACCTCTGTTTCGGTGTTGCCATGCCCGTTGTCCAAGTTGCTCATGGTGAACATGTTGATGGTCTTCTCGATGTTCCAGGGGTGGTGGTGCTCCTCCTCCCAGTGGGAAGACACGCTGGTCATGCAGACAAGTCTCGCGAGAAGTCTCAGCACGAGAAAGCGGATCACGTGGGGCACCGGCGTGGTGTGAGCTGCGCAGTGGTGGATATTCAGCACGGCGATGGTCATGGCCGTTGCCAGGGTAACCAGCAGCATCGTCACGCTGTAGTATACAACTGGGAGGAAAGGGGAAAAATGACTGATAGGACCCACTAATTTTGACTGTTTAATTAATAGTATGAAATAAAATGACGACTGTAACATATTACTTATTTTATTTTGTGCAAGTTTGTAAAGCTTTTGACTTGCATCCACATACTATTGCCCTATAGTGTTTTCTAGATGTCAAAAGTATGTCCAGCTTTGTACATTTTGATAGCATTTTTATGTTTTTGGTAAATATTTTCATGAATGGAGGCGTTGATTCGGATCCCACTTCTGACACCATTTTGTAATCTTTTCCTCGAAGATAGATTGGAATGGAAGCTGGGAACTGATTTTGCTACTAGTTCATTCCAGAGAATGGCTCGCACAAGTGTTGTTGAGCAAATAATATGTGCTACTAATAGTCTAGTACAAAAGTTTAGAGGGGTTTAATCTTGGTTATCATTAATGGTAATAAAACAGTTGCCAGTGCTCACCGATGAGTGGCACAGTCCGTGACGTAGGCGGCATCCACTCCGACACCATCAGCAGGAACACTGAGTACGAGAGCAGGATGGTGATCCCCAGCCCCACTCGTTCCCCGGAATCGGACGGCAGGTAGAACCCGAAGATGACGAGGAAGGACAGCAGACAGCAGGGGGCCAGCAGGTTGGTGACGTAAAACAGGGCCCTCCTCTGGATACGTATGGTATACGTCACTTCCGGGTACGGTTCTGGACAGCACTCGTAATACACAACGTCACGCTTGACGTAAATGTCCATCAGTTTCCACTCGTCATTGTTGACGTAATAAGATTTGCTCGGCGGCTCCGGTTCCTGGGTCAGGTCAATCTCGAAGCCACTGTGAGTCCAAGAGGCAAAGGTCAAAGTGCAGTTCTGTTCGTCAAACGGGAAGAAGTAGGTGTTGATGTAGCAGGCGCTGAAGTACATCCGGGTCACCAGCCAGGTGACCTCGCCGTTGTAGCTGACGATGACGTTGTTCTGGGGCTGGTCGTGGTTCTTCCCGGCACTGGAAGAAATGTTTGAAAAAATTAAGATGTTTAAATAATATGGTCCACAGGATTAAAGGAGACTAGAAGAGTACGAGCGATCGCTATTTCTGTGTGCACCAAAATACTTCTACATATGTTTGTGTATGTGTATAACTTAGTTATAAGTCTAAACAACCGATCCGACGTGTATAAGCAATTTCTGAATATACTGAATCAAGGGATGTTTTAGGTAACAAAATACTGATTTCTGATGAAGCGTATTTCCCAATTTTAACAAAAATTAAGACAAGTAGCTTCTATGAATGAATGTTAATTGCTCTATGGCTAATGACATGGGGGAAGCTCAAAATGCAACACAGTAACCTCTGACTGATAATGTGGTTTGAGTGGAAGAGGAGCACTGCCAAAGTACACAGTCAAGTAATTTACCTGTTAGTAAGGACGATGTCAGGCAGCCAGATCTCAGACGAAGGCAGGTTGATGTACTTCATGCCGTTGTACTCATCCGGGTCCCAGGTTAGAGCCTCGTCCCTCCAGTACTGCAGGGGAATTAGACAATTTTTACACTTAAGATAAACAGTTACTGTCAGTAGTGTCTTTGGGCTGATTCACTTAACCTAAAGAGCACGTTCCTGAGGCTTGTGAAATTTGTTTTTAATGATAGGCGAATTCCACAAAACGATGGTAGATAAAGATACAGAAATCTCTTTTAAGATACCATCACATTTTTTCCACAACCTGACAGATCTTACACACATTAAAACGTACTTTTATCCGTGAAATAACACGTACAGGAATATACTTCAAAGCACCACAGATAGATCTAATAGGTAAATTCTATCTATAGAGTAGGACCTATTTTAGAATGAGGTCAATCTATATCATGCAAAGCAACACAACCCAACAGAAGCTCAAACGACGACAACACAACACGACATGACAGTTGATGTAAATATAGAAGCACGGGCAAAAACGTGTTTAGAATTATGACAGATACCATGAGTCACAGAAGTGGTAGAATCGCCAATTCTACTGGTGGAGATCCCAATTGATTGGAGTCTGTGATTTTTGTAAGATCTGTGATTTCATGATTAGTGAATGGGAAACCACTCTAACACAATAAGACCATCCTATCTTTTGACAAGTACTCCAATTGGGATCTCCACCGGTAGAGTCTGTTTCTACCCTGACAAATATATGAGACAAAACAGTCTTGACATGCTCGTTACAGCACCTCTTACCTTTCTCATCCAAACATTACTGGAGAGGATTTGATGCTTTTCGTCCTGAAAACAGGAGAAGGTTTTGATGATCACCCTTTGGTTCATACTAATAGATGTAAAGAAGAGGAGTTGGCTGTGTTTCCCTTTTACTGGTGTGGTCTACGATTCGTATTTGAAACCATTCTTTTCATCATAATTTTGTGAAAGTTTTTGGAGAGAACAGCCAACTCCTCGAACCATGTTCTGTCTTTAATTACTTTGCCCAGTTTGCTTACCTGTCTTTGCCAAATATCGCTCGTTAAGATTTGATTCTTTTCGTCCTGAAATAGGAGACAAACGAAGGAACTGAGAGGGATTTAAAAATGATTTTGAAGCCAAATGATCTTTATGTTTCTTTACGTTTACCTACTCTAGTTTTTATAGAAGCAACATTTTCTGTTGCTTTGACAGGTAAGCGTCTACTTTTGCATAATACAATTCTACCTAATACACTAGCTTATAGTACATAGTTGTAAATACATGAATAAAACTGTTGTTAAATCGAATTCTTATCCTAGTACTTGTTTCATGCAAGTTTAGCTGATATAGCTGTGTACTACGATTGGCATAGAAAAATAGTATTAGTCTAGCTGTTGCCTAACTGGGTACGGCAAGTATATTCATGTAGAATCTATTGTCATTAAAATTTTCTCATTACACAAAATATCAAAGAACAACACGTTGTGTTAGATTAACTGGTAATAATGCATTGCCAACTGCTGCTACTCTAATACATAACACATGTTAGGCACAATTGTGAATTTTGTGCTCACCAAGTCGATGATTTGGCGGAAGTCCATGCCCATCTTCAGTGGCGTGGTGTGGGAGTGGTTCGCCACAGGACGGACTCCCTTCTGGTAATCCTTCAGGATGTCTATCTTCAGCTTCTTCCCGTCAAATATTCCCTGCACCCCTGAAACACAAGAGGCCATGAAATGTTATATTTTTTGTGCAAAAAAAGTTATCAGGTTCTTTCTGCATGAATCTTTAAGTGTGTGAAGTGCGCGTCAGTGTCACTGACGAAAGGTAGTGGATGCTACCTAAAACGTCCGACCGTTTCCAAAATCATATCCTGCTGCTTGAGTAAATGTTTTTTTGCAAATCTTGAATTTTATTGAAAATAAGGCGCCCGCACTGCATTGCAAGAACCTTCCTAATTTTCAGCATCTTACCATTAAACATCCCCATAGAACAGAAGTTGTCATGAAACGTTATTTGTTTTTGTGCACGGACGTTATCAGTTTCTTTCTCATTACAAATTTGACCCTACTCCTAACCCTACACCCCTGGAAAACCAGAGGTCATGAAATGATATACACAATGTATTTGTTTTGTGCACAAACAGTATCCGTTTCTTTTTACATGAATGTTGTAAGGTGTTTGAAATTGAAAATGAGGTGCCTGGAGCATATATTTTCCAATCTTCTGCTTCCCATCATCAAACGTTTCCTGTAACCTTGGTCTTGAAGATCAGACCAAGAAGCTCTGCACAAATGACAGATTGCGAATTGATAATTCTCTTTTAATCCTACTGATTCCTTCCGTCAAACGATCCATGCAACCCTGAACTCACCCCTGAGTACAAATAACGTTACATTTATTTCACAAGGTCACGAACTGTACCTGTAAGATCAGTACATTAATTAGAAAGTTTATTGCAAATACTTACCCGAGGGCTAATTGCAGTTACAAACAACATAAGAATGAAAATACAGTGGCATGTGAAACTATATCTACGTCTAGCATTATACTATATTCTACAACATGCATGGTACTAGATTTACTGGGTTTGACTTCGTCTTTTTAGGCAGTGGAAGACGAATTTACCCACTTCTTCTATAATATGTGGGTTCTTTGATTAACGGTTACGTGCATTATCATATTACAAGATAGATGAATTTGCTGATTCCTTTCTGATGCGTCAATATTACCAGCTTTAGTTCTAGATATTACGTTTCTAACATATTTTCTTTGAAAACCTCCTCTTATCCCCTTTCATCTATTTATCTTGAAAACAGTTCGGTGCGTGGTTCCTTCCGTGAAGCTAAAAGTGACCATTTATCTGATAAACAACTCCGGAAGACAAGAAGACGCTAACAGTCCCTAGAGCTTTCCCGTAAGATAACCGTATATGGTAATACACACAGATTGGCACAGCTACCACGTGTGTCCTTAATTGCAAAACAAAATCACGACATGATTTCTTTTATGTTCCTACTGAGTAATTAGTGGATAGAATAATGAGTAATTATCATCTACTCCTTTGATCTATCCATGTACTAATAAAATGTATGTAATACCGCCTTGATTTATTCAACGTAATGAATATAGTAATCATTGTGAATGTTTATAAGATTTTCACATGATATAAAGCCACACATTAAAGTCATTTTGTACTACAAGTACCTAATACATCTGACGACTAACGCATTTGGGCAGTTACTTTATTCCAAAGTGAGGGGGCAGTGCCGGGTTAATTGACACTAACTTCACATGGTCTGAATGCGTCAGAACCATTTTGGTAACAATGTAACAAACTAGGACACATCTCCATACGTCCCTGCAAGTCTTTCATCTGTCCTTGTCAACTCAACCCGCAGCTCAGCAAAGTCGACACGAACCAGCGAGTTTCAGTCGTTGCAGCGCACCATTGATTGATTGCCGTTCAATCGCCTTATGCATTGCCGGGCAAATGTTCCAGGAAGCTAAGTGGTGCAGTGATACTTAGGGCACCTAAAAGGCTCGGGCTGATACAATGGGTGTAGAGAGGGCACTGGTAACAATTATTAGTAAGTAGGACTGAGCGGTTGTAGGGTGCATTGAGTAAGCAATCTGCAACGTAATCTACTGTTGCTCAAATCTGCATCCAGGGACCTCTTACAATCTATATTGCAATCTAGTATAATTCATATTCTATATATCTACAACAAATTATTTGTCAGTCAGAATTGTCGTTGGGTGGATTGAGCAAGAAATCTGCAATGTAATCTACTGAATCTAATTCCTCAAATCTGCATCCGGCTTCTGTATCCAGGATATTATCCAGAACAGTGCTTGGGAACAATTATCTGACACGGTTCTTCCAGAAGATGTAAAAGGGTCACAGTCTCACAGATGATGGACTATAATTACACGGAAAGAAGCCTGTGAGCCCTGGGCCATGTCTTTATCAGTGGTAAGCCCTGACCTTGGAGCAAACGTCAGGAAATCCTCCAAAGTCGTTAACACTGTTTCCTGTCATTCCAATGTTGCTTAGCTTTAGAAGAGCAGGATGTACTTAAAGTAAAAATAAAATCTAGACCTGAATTAATCAACAAGTATGACCGCCACAGAGTTCATTCCAGCTTTACAGGCACGTGGCGGGGCTTATAATGCTCATATGGGCATAAATAGTTCTCACCTGAAAGAAGTCCCATTGAAACCACGATGAAGAGGACCTTAATCCACATTTGTGCCGTCACTGCGATGCCGCCTCCTGAAGTTGCTTAAATCACCTTCACTGCTAACGAAAAAACAACAAATATTGAAAATTATGGTTGAAGAGATTCATTTGTCACGTATAGATACAGTTCCTAGTGAATTCTTTCATCAGTGACAACTTTGGAAGGATAAGGATACTAACCTCCAAATTTTCGATGGCTATCAGTCCATCTTGTTCACGGAGTGGCCTAATCTCGCGAGAGCGC
>NW_017803898.1:1863480-1939583 GCF_001625305.1 Branchiostoma belcheri | reverse complement strand
CTCTCGCGAGATTAGGCCACTCCGTGAACAAGATGGACTGATAGCCATCGAAAATTTGGAGGTTAGTATCCTTATCCTTCCAAAGTTGTCACTGATGAAAGAATTCACTAGGAACTGAAAATTATGGAAATTACCCGATGGTCAAGTCTCCTAGTCTTTTCGCATTGCTAACTAGCAGTGAGACCTGTACGATTGAACGTTGTCCGACTACAGCTTTAAACAATGTAAAACATACCGTTAGTTAAATACTAAACCAGAACATACCAGAGATGCTATCTAGGTTTGTCTTCAATTTTTGTAAATCCCCGTTCAAAGCCATAGCAGATAGTGGAAGGTGCTCAGGACTAATGGCTTGGACACCAAAGTGACATTTGAACATTCACCTAATGGATCACAAAAATGAAGCGCCGTGTCTGGTGTCAGTGCAGATTGTAGGCAATAATTGGCGGACTGGGCCGCGCATCAGAGATTATACATCTGTAAAATCGGGACTGAGTAAAGTACAGTAGTAGCATCTAGGACATTAGCCGCGTACACGTGCAGCTTCTCAACGTGGCCGGGCACAAAATGGTGCTAACGACCGCTAGTTGGCTAGCAATACCACAAGTACGATACAAATTTTAGGTAAAATATTTTTCAAAGCAACAGTATGTTATAAGAACACCAGATCAATTGCTATCTCAATAAAGTATCAAATTTATAGCAGTTTGAACCGTATTTGCAGCTGATTGGGGACTGTTTGACCATGTGTTGAAGATTAAGATCACATCTCGATAACCAAATCACACAAAATGATGCTTATAAACACTGGCTAGCGATACCACGAGCATGATAATGATAACAGTACTTGCAGTTGATTTGGAGATCTGGAGAGTGTGTTGAAGAAGATACACATCTCGAGAACCAAATCACACAGACTGCAGTTGAAGTAAACTTACCTTGCAGAGCGTTCACTGTCTCAATGATGGGGATCTTTATCATTTCCAGTTACATTTGCGCCACCAAACGGAAGCTCACTCCCTTGAATCTGAATAAAAAAACATATCAAAGCGTTTCGTTCAATATATCTAACATACCAGCTTCAATGACTGACAGACTGTACTGGAGACAAAACTACACCTCCGCAAAGGAAGATTGAAGAAGAAGAAGAAGCTTCACAGGCATGCAGCGGAAGCTGCTTTCGTTAAAAAAGATCTGCCAAAGGTCAGTAACCTGTAAACCAGGCGTGGGTTCAAGCATGTCTACTGGGAATGGCTTGATGTAGTTGTTTTGATGCTGTTATATGAAGACATACAGCCAAGATTAAGCAAGCAGGGATCAAGACCTCGGTTTATCAGAGACATGTTTGTATATATTTTTATCGAGCTTTATTTCTTTTACTCCTGTTTTTCGCCCGCCAAACTTTGGTGGCGCATTGGATACTGCCTTGCCGATTTTATACTTCCTTGCTAATTGGATACCACGGTGTTGATACTGTCTTGCCAGTTTGATACTGCCTTGCTGATTTGATACAGGCTTGCCAATTTCATACCTCCTTGTAGTCACCAAAAGACACGCTTGGTGATTGAAGGCAATTTCATAGGGCGAGCCCTGGCAACTAGTGAATAACAGTATACAAGAACTCCCTGTGTGGAGTAACAAACCAGTACACTCCACACTGAGTGAAAAACCTTGATGAAAACGAATTGAAACTATTCGCATCGTCCTGTGAATACTGATGTGTTCAGTTTGACATCGCTTTTTGTGTGAAAATCTGTAAGCTTGTTGGCAGGTGGCGGATCAAGACTGTTAATTTGATTATCAGGTGTGACAAGTGAACAAGAGATAAATGGGAGATATAATCGTAGAGTCCCAGTCAACAGTTGGACGTCAGAGGTGCAATCTGGTCTTTTAGTTGGGTCGTCGTTTTTTGGAAGGTGGTAGGACTGTTATCCCATGAGAGAGAGGGAGGTGTCAAAAATGTTAAGTTAGAAATGTTGTGACTCAACAATGCATTTTGGATGCTTTTGGTGTCTTTATGCCTTCCCTACAACACCGCACTGCTTTCTTGACCGTGCCAGGATAGACAGTAGGACAGCTGCAAGACACATGTGACTACATATAGACGAAGTGGTCTTCGGCAGGGCACCACAACACAGTCTATATCAGCCCCACAGCTATTTATATATATAACTAAACAGTCCTATACGAGAATGGCAGTCTCTACCGCATAGGGACGATCTGGAAGCTGACTCAGGTTTGTTGCAGCACAAAAGTTTAACTCCAGCGAAGAAGACCCGAGGACAGATTAGTGAAAAGTTCATCTGCATTTGAATTCTGAACTTGACCTTACAAAGATCAGTGGGGCCTCAGCTGTGATTCCGGAAGACTAAGTCCACGGTCATTAACGCTGGGATGACCTGGAAGCACGTTGTCCTTTTATCTTCAGGATAAATCGTGGAGGTGCTCGCGCCTCGGTATGTCTCATTCACAAGAGCTTAGAGGAAGAGGTAAACCCACGTCGGCATGCAGGAGATAAAGGGTTTTGGAAGATCAGAAGAAAATCTGAGATTAGTTTTCACCTCATATTATCGTTCCTCGATCAGAACACCTGAGATGCAAGTCACGTGTATCTTTCTTCTCCTGTGTTTTGCAGCTGCATCTGAATTCAAAGTTTATTCATCTTCTTCCACTGTGCCATTTAGCTATACGGTATTGGTAACCACAATTACAAAAATGGCGAAACTATCAATTTAAAGCAGTGGAGATACATGTTGTCAACAAGACACAGCTCAATGATATTCTTCTGCAGTTTCTGAACAGAATAATTATAGAAACGAACATTTGAAAAGAAAAAAATATATATCTAAATCACCTTATGTTCATAGGCTCTTTTCTGTTTTTCTATTTTCTCAAAATGCAACTGTTCCTTCATGGCAATGCTTATAGTTAGACGCGTACCGAATAACTTGTACTTTCTTGTGTAACATATTCTGTTTCTATGAAAAAGCCCAAGGGAAGGTTTATACCTAATAACCTGTACGTAAATTGTCGTTAAATGACATATTCTTCCAGATAAATGTTTAATAACCTGTAAAGATGAAAGTACTTAGAAATAATACATTGATTTCATTACTCCATTATCCCACGCAGTTTTCTCTGATAAAGATTGTGACGTGTGCCTGTATGCCGTGGGCGTTTGAACATTTACTCCATGATTTCGACATAAATGTTTCTAGAAAATAAACATAGACTATTCTAATTGCCATTGCCGTTGGAATCTTGTAACTGTAATATCTAAGCAGTCATTGATATAACTGTTTCTAGGAAAAAATATCAAACACAATTTACCTTGCTTTTGGGCTAGCCATTCATATTCAAGTTAAATGAAAACTTGAATATTTTTATATTTATTTACAGCAGTGCTTAGTTATTTGTATGAGCAAGAACATAGCAGCTCAGGCTTACTTAGAAGGTCAATGACCTCTCTTTGAGATGTTTTCAAGTCACGGAAATAGCTGCTTTATCTAAATTTAGCTCTCAATTTGGCTCTAAATTTCCTTAATGGAGAACCATCGATTAGACTCACAGTGCCAATTACGGCAGCCTTCACCACTGCTTCATCACTGTACCCAACTGTGTCCCATTGATAGAGCACGGGGATATGTTCTAACGACTCATGAACATATGAAACTTCTTGTTCATCAGTTTGTCTCGAGGCATGTGGTTATTGTTATTGTCTTCATCAGTCATTTAGTACGATGTGGCGTCCAAATACAGCATTTTTGTCTATAGGCCCTTTATGCTACGGGAGGTAAAGTGACTTTAAGAACAGATTTGTTCCGAAAATATCTGATCAATATCTGTTTTGGGTATCCTACTTTTCAAGATGCTCATCAAGTTCGATGGCCTCTCAGGATGTCGCAATCCCTTATTTTTCCCTAGGAAAATGCGTACAATGAATACCACTTGCTCTTTCTCTTATAACATACATTTCTCTGTACAATCTTCCATACCCTACTCTACATGGGTTTAATTCACAGGCCTTCCTTTGATAACCATTATTGAAAATGTAGATCATTACACTTCTGAGATTACACTCGCCTGACGTTTTTGACGTCAATGCAGTGTTTCATAAAATGCTCCAGTTAAAAATCCTCTCTTCAGACAATTTTTCAGACAGGCAGCTGCTCAAAGCCATTATAACACAGACCCAATCAATTAAAAGCCTGGACAGTCTAGCATACATGCCTATATTTGAGCAAGCAGTGCACGTAATGAGAAGGTTTCCAACGTTTGTTGGCTGTTTGATAATAACGCGGACGGACACTTTAATTTACTTCTGTACTCTGACGCCTCTTGCCAAAGACGTTTAGATTAACGGGAGCAACAACCGTAATTCTGTGATTAACCTCCCCGAAGGCCAACAAACATAAAGCTACTGCGGCTTGGACTGATTTTTAATCAAATATACGGTTACCTTTTGAATGGGGAGATACTGAAAAAAATGTAAATACTAGTACATGACCTCCTGTAAAACATGCTAAACAGGTAAAACATGCAACATGCGAAAGTGCAAGAAAATGCAAAAACTTTGCAGAAAATGTTTGCTATAGTGCCCTCAATCTCTTCAGTTCTTATATTGATGCATTTGGGACTGTGTTGTTAAATATCTTCACATTATGGTAATTAGAATGAATTTCTAAAGCAGACAAATTTACTTAGTATACAGCCTGCCCCTAAAGCTCCCCCCAAAGTTAATTGTAAGAATGTAGTAAAACAAAAGTCTTTAAATCTATGTTTTAAGACTGTAAGAAAAGATGTATGTATCATGCATAATGATTAACTGCCTACATCACAGTAACTGATGATGAGTTGTTATGAGTTCCTATCCATCCTACTCGATCAAAATTAACTTCTCACAATGTCCTCCTGTTTTTCCCAACCCATCACCATAATATCACGCATAATAGACAACTTGAGTATGACTAATGCAGTCGTTACAGTATGCCTACCTCCCTAGATAATGAATATATCAATCATGCTACATTCGATAATTGTCAGAGTCCGATATGACCACCTTTCATATGCTTGGGGCCTAGGAAAAAATGTTGTGTATCCTGTTTCCTGAGGACCCTAGAAAAAGCTACCAACCCTAGACTCGTACATGTGTTTCGAGCTAATCGGTCGTTTCTAGCTACATGATCTAAAATATGAGTGATGTTACGTTGTACAATCCGTTTTCCAACATTGGCATTGAAAATATAAGTGTCTTGATGTAAGTTAAACTATATTGAATAAGTTCAATCACTAGACATTTCCAATGTCTAAAAAAATAGTTTAAAAATTTAATCCCTATCTACCGAACCTATTTTTCTCAAGAGTGAAACAGGAAACACAACATTGTTTTCCTAGGCCTTACTAGGATGTGTTAAAGGATGCGTCCCTTCATCCGTAACACGATATTTTCCGCTCATTTTTCCTCCATGCGGCGGTGGCCTTGCCGCAATGCGACGTGGATAATTACTTGTGATCATGGATACTGATATTCAAGCTGCCCAGAGGGCAACGCAAAGTTCGCAGACTGTCAAAAGAGGTCGAACTACGAACAAAACAACTCTGAAACAGCATCCAACCTCGGGAAATCCCTTCTCTTTATTATTAAAATGCATGTTTTTCTTGGTCCTCTTTTAAGCTGCCCAAAAAACACCGCAAAGGTGGTAGACTGTGGACCAAACCACCCCGAAGCAGCATCAACTATAGGGAAGATCCCTTCTCTTTAGACCATTTAATTGCATGTTTTATTACTCCTGTTTCAGTTAGGAAATGCTGAAATTTATCAGACTAGACAAATACCACACCACTACAAGTTTTCTAGCTTTTGGTCTTCGCTTTTTCAACAATACGTTGGTGTTTTGCTCTCTAGACTTCATAGCTGCAACCATCAATTTAGTCCTCTATACTAAAGCAATCTGAGATTCAAACAGAAGATGTATGACAATAATTATGTAATACTGTAGGCAGGGAATAGACCTCTAGCTATGGCCCTGTAAATGAGATAGATGCCTTCCTTCAGCAATGGGAACAAGCCACCAGGGGGCCAAGATCTAATAATTTCAAGGTCTTGTCAAATCTCATGACATACACAAACACACACACACACACACACACACACATACACATACACACTCAAACGCTACCAAAAACATAACCTTCTGGCGACGGTGATGCCCCAGACCAGTTTGCCTAGTGTTTTTTAACAGTAGACGCGTCAGACCATCGCTGCTGCGACAAGGACCGCATTAATTGGACCGAAGGGAGCCGCAAATTTGTTGCAGCTGGGATCTGGTATTAATAAAGATAAATGACATTCTTACTGATCAATAGAGAGACGAAACTTGGCACATTAGGATCGCCAGGTGCCACTGTAACCGCACAGAGGACAAAACTATTGAAACAAGAACAAGTTTTGAAAACGTTATCTAAGTATCACTGTAACCCACCCAAGTACACAGATGAAAAGTGGACTGAAAAAAAAAAAGTTGTAAAAGAGTCATGCATCTTAATTCCCACCAATACGTAGAATAAAGATACCTGAAACAAAAATAACTTTGTAAAGCGTGGGCGTTGTTTTTTCCATTGCTGCAAGATGGATCACAGCTTGAAACCTTATGAAACATGTAAGTTGACACATTGGGTCTGCCAAGTATAAGTCGTACCATAGACAATGGTATTGAAATGTAGACATACAACTAACGTATTTAACTGTCTGCCGTTGGTTCTACTAGTGACAAAAAACAATTTGGTATCGAATACTGAATCTATTAAGATGCCTTCCCAACATCTAGCTGCTTTATGTTGTTATGCAAAATCACTGATGTACATGTCATCAGGGAGGTTAACGGCCTGTGTGTGACAATTGGTTGAGAATAACACACCCAGAAGAGTATCACATGGCAAAAAAAAAGGTGCTGGATCCCGTTCTGTATAATATATCACTGCATGGTGCCCGGTTTCCAATCACAGACGTAATTGTGTGAAAACCTGCCTTTCAGGGTAATTAGCGATGCAAGGTCTCGGCTCTTTGTAAGTGATTGTTCTCTACAGCGTGTAATTTGATCCGCTGGTACCGTAAGAACCGGGAGCCTGCAGCCTGGTTCAAAAACTAACGATCTTTTAAATGAAGTAATCCGACTCGCTAATAGAGTTGTCACGATTTTCACAAGAAGAGCAGAGGAAATGTGATGAAAGTGGGAAGTGTTGGCTGCACAGAGTTGGCCTCCATCCAAGAACTATACCTGTTTCTGAATCTGTATATACAGCTACTGAAATCGCGTCTCTGCACATCTATCTGCAAACAATTTTCCACTAGGTACGATTGACCAAGTTTTTGAACAGAAGTGAATGATAAAAAATGCTCCGATATGCTTCTCTTGCTTTGCAAGCCGATGAAAGATGGCCACTAGTCCAACTCAGAACTGACTAACTGGACCAATATATTTTATTCAGCTTTCTGATCCATGTGTTGTAGACACGTGTTTTTTTCCGAACTTGTGACGTCAGTACCGGGTCAAAGTTCGTCGCAAGTCGGTACCGCCCTCCGTCCCCGTCAGTTAGAGAACAATTTAATTTTTAATTTACTAAATCTTATAAATCTTTATGCTTAGAAAGAAAAAAAAATCAGCTAGCGACTGGGTACACTAAGTTTTATGAATCCCAAAACGTGAATACATTGTGACCTTAAAATTTCAGCATTGTGGTATCATAAACGTATCTCATCATCATCATCATTCATCCTCCGTAGAGGTGAAGCATACAAAGTTAGCTCGCCACAGCTGTCTGTCATACATCACTGAGAAAAGTTCATGTCCCTCCGAGCCAGTTTCAGTTTCAATAAGTTTCTTATCTTTCTTAAATGTATCTATGATTACATATCTATGATTATTCCCCATCAATTTAGACCTACCAAAATAATA
This sequence comes from Branchiostoma belcheri, assembly GCF_001625305.1. Lineage (NCBI taxonomy): Eukaryota > Metazoa > Chordata > Leptocardii > Amphioxiformes > Branchiostomatidae > Branchiostoma > Branchiostoma belcheri. The sequence continues at coordinate 1,931,628 of NW_017803898.1, read as the reverse complement.
ACTTTTGGCATGCCATTTTACTAACGCATTGGCTAGTATCTATAGGTAAAATTTCGGCTAGAGAAAAAGAAAGTCGTTTCTCTTATCTGTCCCTTTTCAACGTAGGCCTGTTTAGTCAGGATAACTGCCTCTGTAGAGACATTAGAAGTTGTTTCGCTCCATTAACTGAAGCGATTTTCGTGAGTCTCTCTCACAAGAAAAGCTTTGTTCGGACAGTGAACTTCTACCAATTTCCCTCAACGTTAATAATCCAATTCAGCAATCTCTCTACAAAGTCTAACCGCATTACGACAGTACAGACAATTTAACCAAATGCACAGAACGCTAACTAGATTCTACCTAGACGTGCGACCAGCGAAGATTGTCTGTAATTCTGTAATCATACACGTACGTAGGCAGCCCAACCTGTTGCGAACAGCGGCCAAATGGTTCCTGCGCTTTGTAATTACGGCAGTACATTTTCTCGGATTAAAGGCAATGATTTTTGATGCATAATAGATGAGAAGACAAAGATAGACGCGGATCAAGAGAGATTAACGCCAATCAAAAATATACTGTTACGCGAGGCAAGAATCAAATTCGCACCTTATCTCAAAATGAGAAAAAAATTAATAACTTCAAGCATCTACAGAATACGGTTGCTTTGCAAAGACATTTCTTGCTTGTACGTAGATTTTCGATAGTGAATTAACGTCTTTTCTGAAATACATCTAATGAGTTTTGCGATTCTGAAAGGTTACTATGAAACATGATAGTCGTCGACAGTACATTTTTTTCAAAACAACTGCGTACATATCTTTGAAATGCACTTTTAGCAAATCTGGCTCTTTCTAACGTTGCTGTACAGAACAAAAATTAGATTTTACATAAACTAGCATACAGTTTTAACAGTTACTAGTTTTAACTGAACTGTGAATAGGAAAGACGCGTACCTTTTTAAAACACACATGGCAGAAGGCGTCGACGGAAAGCTGCCTGCAGCGGACGTTGATATCGCGAAAAAATTCTACCGTTACGAATCCGCAGTGTCTGTCATCTGGCGCCTGATTGGCCGAATTAATCGGACAGAGAACACGTGACCAGTGACATTTTCCATGCACGGACTAATGCCACACCAACGTAATTTTATGGATGACATCCGCGCGCGCATTTATTTTAGCCTGTTCTAAAAACAATCACCTCATCCGAGGCTCTGGCCTGGGTGCCATCCTCTGTAGTCCAGGGTAGCCAGCGACAACAGGAGGCTTGTGGTAGCACCCAGGATGCCGAAGCTTCACGGATCTCAATAAATTAGTATAGTGCCGACTCATAAATGCCACAAAAAAGCCTGCGGCTTGTCGTAGAAGTCACTATGTACTACTGCAATTCAAAATACCAGCTCTGTATCCCTGTGGATTAGCTGAGTATTTTCTTGCTGGCCTTTTTTTATTCGCCCGCGCGCACTAGTTTGGATGCCTTCAGAGGCTGTCATCCATAAAATTATTTCAGTGTGGCCTAATCAGCCCACGTATATGGACATGAAAGGTTGTGTAACAGTGACGCAGCCTCGGAAATTGGAACCGCTTCAAAATGCCGGGAAAACAATCAGCAACCGGCGAGCACATCATCTCATCAACAGTGATGTCTTTTCTCGTCAAACGTGAAACCTCCCCCAGGATCCCAATTAACCGCCACATCAAAAGAAAAAAGGAATTTAATGTAAGAAGATCTCCTAAATTCAGCATCCTCGAGGTATATGGAATACTACACTCTGTGCAAGTACTAGTAGATGCTCTACACTGTTGCGCAAATAAGTGGTCTTTCTTGCACAATTAATGTTAAGCGCCCTGTAGATATACAGGAATACACAGGTTACAAGTACTAGTAGATGCAGTACACTATTGCGCAAATAAAATATATATAAGCGGTTGTTTTTTATGCAATTAATGCTATAGTATCTCAGTCTTTAGAATTTCATCTGTTCTGCTAAGTAGTACACTATCACAGTAAAGGTATGGCTCAAGTATTAGAAAATTTACCAGGTGTCTCTTGGCTATGTTAGACGTCGCCTTACTGTCTACATTGTCTCATAACTAAATGATAGACACTGTCAAAGACGGTAGATGTTTCTGTTCATTAAGACAAAGCCACGAGGCAGCATATTTGATACATACGATGGCGTCACCAAGATGGATCCACAGGAAGTGTTATTTGATGAATGAGATAGCGGCGCGCACCGCGCCTGGAGGAAAAGGTATTCATCTGCACAATCTACATAAAACAACAAAGCCACGATGTTCTAAGGAAGTGCTCTAAAGATAGTATAAGTATTTGCAAGCTGATGTCAGTGACATATTCAGTACTCTTATCTATCTTAAGAATTCTCAATCTCTGTCTTTACCTGTAAGAATCCGAGAAAAAATATATAACGACCAACGCATTTGTTTGACTTTGTGGGTAGGTTCTTTGATTTTGTTCAAGGATTCATAGACCAAGTGGCTATCACCCTTCTCAAGATATTGACCTGTAGACCAGACTCTAAATCTTTGTTTACCAACACACCTACTCTTTTTCGAGAATTGCGGCGGGTTCTTCAACGTGCTAGCGGTGTGGCACTAGTATGAGTTAGATTGACTGGCTCCCAGTTGCGGTTTCCATCACATGCAAAGTGCGCACATGCATAAGCGAGAAATGCAAGAAATCTACTTCGCAATGTATCAAAACTGCGTCTATAACCTTTTTGCTAATCCATATTGGTCTTGACATAACGAGTCCATTAAATATTATCACTGGCATCTCCACGATTCTGCATTTCATCAGTTTTACAGTCGGTCGCCTTACTGCCATAATAGTTCCCCACAGTATCGCTTTGGTGAGCCGTTAACATTGCCCGGCAATCGTTAAGATGTCTGGTAAAAGAGAAGCCCTACTTGGTTGTTTAACTGTAGGTCATCGCTAAAAATAAAAGGTCAACATTTTTAACATCAGGGTCAGACGAGAGTTTATGGGGAAAGATATTCTTACTTTCAAAGAGTCCATAAACTGATCTGGCCTATGGCATACATTAATGGAAGATCGTTAATGCACCATTGTAGACTTCAGTACATTAGAAGATTTTTATGGGCATTGTAAAAATGTCCATCAATGTTGGAAACGCAGTGTTGTAAAATAAGTAGGAATACTGCCAGATAATGGAATACCATTGGTCAAATATTACGTTACTAAAGCTATATTAGGTCGTTTATTTTCATGAAGACGTTGTAAAACTGTCAAAGGGTATAAAAGACACTAACTTCGTTCAATCATGAAACTTTTACAGTCTTGGTAGTTAAGTTTATAGCAGTTGGTTCTCATAATCGTTCCTCACAATAATCCCTACAAAGCATCACAGAGTATAACCAAGAAGTATTGTCAGGTCTACCTTTTGTTTCCTTTTGGAATTAAAAAAAATTGTCTTCACTTATTTGAAATCAATAGTTCTTGCTTTTGAATATGCATTTCTGCACAAGTTCTCTGGTGCCACAGACGAAAGGTAGTGGATGCTGCCTGAAACGTCTGACCATTTCCAAAATCATACCCAGTTGCTTGCGCAACTGTTTTTGGCGTATCGTATTACCTGGATGTCTAACCTTCACAGACGTATTGTCAGGGTTATTGTCAATTAAGGTCATATAGTATATTTGTCCTGTCTATGCGTATCTAATAGACCTTAAAGTTAACGACATTTTACCTTCTATGCCATAAAAAAGACAACTGCTAACAATATTACATACCTACATTATAACGGTAAGTTGTAACAATAATTAGATAATCTACATTAAAGGGCAACTTGTAATCAAAATCATTACAAATGTGCATTATTACATACCTGCTTTCAGTTTACTTCGCAGAAACAAAATAATCTGTCCTTCGTATTCGCCTGGATCCCATAGGAAATATATTTAGAGTTTCCTCAACAAAAGTTGGTTTGATAGCTATTAGTACGTATTGCTTTTTCCTCATCGTGCTTGATTCGATAATGTACATTCCTGTTTGTGTGGATTTTCTAATAGACCTTATAGTTAACTAAATGATGCAGATTTTGCTTTAATGCAATACAAAAGTACCCTGGTAACATCTGATCCATTAGATTAGTAGAATATGGTGTATAGTGACTAGTCCACTGGTACCGGCGTGGGTTTGATAGTTATTAGTACATATTGCTTTCTCCTAATCGCGCTTGAATTGAATAATCTACATTTCTGTTTATTTGACTTTCTCTATGCCTATCTAATAGACCATATCCTTAACTAAATGATGCAGATTTTTCTTTCATATCATACAAAGGCACACTGGTAATATCGTTAGATTAGTAGATCTAGTCGTAGAGTGTATGTGTATAACCCGGATTCATTTCATACCCCTTGGGTCACATACTTTGAAATCACTACAAAGGTGGCTAGTCCACTGGTAGCGGTGTGTTTTGACGACCATACTGTGTCTCATATTTACTAAGTGCTAACCATAAAGTGTATTTTGCCCACTACGCCATCACAGTTTAATAATTATTAGTACATATTGCTTTTTCCTAATCCCGCTTGAATCAAATAATCTGCGTTTCTGTTGGACTTTTCTCTACGGTTATTCAATAGACCTTATCGTTAACTGAATAACACAGATTCGGAAAAAGCAATACATACTTATAACTATTAAACTGTGATGGTGTAGTGGGCAAAATACTTTTTATGGTTAACACTTTGTAAGTATGAGACAGAGTCGACGCACTTTTGCATCGCAGTTCTTTCAAGTCACGTTCGCATTGACGCACACAGGATATGTCTGGTTAGAAAAATGTCGACTTAATTCCGTTTCAAGGAAATTGAAATAACGTATTATTACTTTTATGATAAAACTCATGAATTTGCACTTAGATTCAACCTCTAACCAATTTATGTCACATTTAGGACGATCAGTACAGTACGGGTTGGATTCAGCTATGTGTCATTAAACTGAAAACTAAGATATAGCAAAGATAAGTGACTGGGCACAACCGGTAAACGCTTAATGTGAAAAACCGTCTTCATACCAGTCTGTAATCCTGCTTTCTTCGCACTCTAACATCTGTTTTTCAATGAATCCAATCTTGGCAAACTCGTCTGTAAATGAAATGTCCTTTGATGGTACACGCATTTGCGTCTTAAAGGATTTAACCTTGTTTATCGAACGTCTGTGTCCTAGATTCGGTTCCACGTAAAGAGCCGAATCCTTCCTAGAACTAGCTGGTGTTCTTAGAAAAATTGTGATTGAAATACCGATCTGATCTTTGTAGGGATTGCCGGTCATAGACCCAGATGGAGCGAAATGTATTTCGGTGACGCATGTTTTTCTTTTGTTTTATTATTGAATTGATTTTGAATTTTCGAAAGTCACTTTATCGATATACCAATGAGTAAAATAATTCACGCCCACATCAGTATTTAATTTACTCTCCTTTGGCATTTTTGTGTTAATCAGTTTTTAATTCATCTGACAGAATAGACTGTTGTACTTAGTCTATAACACAGTGACTACACTACTTTGCATGTTCTTCTTAGTTTGCAGTAGTTTATATTTAGCTTTCCTTGCACTTTGTCTACAAGGGCACCAAGGACGTACTGGTAAAATTCCAAGTTGTATTTGCTATAACAGCGATGGAAATGTGATTTGGCGTTTGGCGTAATGTGCATAAAGACAGTGATTACGCCCGTCTATGTGATATTGAGGTCTATTACAGCTTATTCCAACAAAGTACCGCCGTTCGTAATCTCCTTATGGAAATTGTGTTGCTATGTGCCCGCGGCGGATTTTCTGTTATTGGTTTGAACTTTAATAACGAAATTACAATCTTTTACGCACGCAAAAGTACTAAGATATAAGTAACTTTACCACTTTAGGGATTGTATCACAGGGATGTAGAAAGTAAACGTTACTGCTTTGTACAGTTACATTTGGGGTTTGAACATACATGGTTATGTAAGCCTTTCAAAGTAAATGTGAAGGTCTTATAGGTCTTTTTTTCTTCCTTTTGCTGCTATAGGCTGAATGCATGAGCATAGTAGATTAGAAAATATATCGCTAGATATATAATTCACAAATTTTGACTTACTTCTTATCTAACTGATACATGCTATTAGGTTCACCATAAAAATCGTCAAAACTATAATTGACAAAAATGTTAAAAACTATAATAAAACGTTTTGCCATTTAACCAGGTCTAATACGAACCCACTCAATGTTAAAATACCGGCATCAATGATAATGCCCTAACATGAGATTTTATCTAACCCTGCATGCTATTAAGTTCACCAAAAAAATCGTCAAAGATTATGTACAAAAAATGTTACAAACTGGAATAAAATGTTTTGCCATTTCTAGCTCTAATACGAATGTTAAAATACAGGCATTAAAGATAATGCCCTAATATTAGAAGACCGTTATTAGCATGCAATAAGTAACGCCGTCAAATAATGATGTATGCCCAATTGCAAAAGAGATAATGTCAAATGTAGAATTGCCATTAACTATCATGACTTTCAAATGCTCCCCATTAGTTTAATTAAGGTATTTCCTTTATGGTGCGGCTAATTAAGAACCGTGTCTCCGTACAGCAATGGTTCATGTAACTTATTTCTAAATAATGGCAAAAACACGATACTGAATGTTAACTAGCACTTGCGTTAGACGTTGCATTGCCATTATGAAACCACCGGCCTTACGTGCGTCTACATGTCTACATAATCAAAGGATCTTTCATTATTCTAATCATAAACTAAACAATTTTTACATATTTTTGATTTCTTTGAATAAACCAGAGTAAACAATATTTCATGACACACAGTATTATTTTGGTGACATACACCAACCGCTTTGTCGTTTGGTGGTTCCCTCTTAATTATTCATTTTGCAAAGTATATCATTCTACGGCATTAGGTTCTACTACACTATTCTTGCATCTCTTCTAGATTTTGTCTGGATTAAAGAGCAATTTTCTTTATATTATCTTCTTAAACAAGTGGTTGAGAATGAATAACGTTGATTCTCAATTCCAGTTTTGTGTTTTCTATTAAGTCTTATTCTTCATTCATCGATGAAGGTTAGACATCCAGATAATAAGATACTCCAAAAAGCAGTTACTCAATCAACTGGATGATAGTTAGTGCTTATTAACCTGCATTTCTTCCCTGGTATCACAGTCACTGAAGAAAGCTAGTGGATACTACCTGAAACGTCTGACCGTTTCCAAAATCATATCCAGTTGCTTGAGTAACTGCTTTTTGGCGTATCGCATATCATTCATTTTCTTTATGGGAATATACCAAAAGCGTTGGTTTCTGTGTAGTTTTTCGTGGTGATGTTGTTTAGCTGTTTCCCCGCCCACGCGAATTAATCTGTCAGCATGGATACAACAGCCAGGTCTATGACGTAAAGGGGCGTCCACTGGGAAGCATTAGCTATTCATGAAGAGATTATGGCTTCCACCATATGACAGCTTTCATGATGATTGGAGAAAATTGAGTGTTTTCACCAGTGGCCTGATATGGGAGTTTCTCTGTCATCAAAACACACGAAGTTCGTGTTTTTACTTAACCTCTACCACGCACCGCGAATCTCTGGAAAAATAGTAGAAATTGGCCGAAATAAAGGGATATTACAGATCCTCTCTGGCTGGCTAACTATCCTGGTTTGTATCCCTTTATTTCGGCCAATTTCTACTACTAAGTATTTTTCCAGCGATCTGCGGTGCCTGCTAGAGGCTAGTTTTTACTTGGAACGCATTCTCTCGCCACTATCGTTTATTCATCCAGAATCCTACAGCTATCGCTATATGACAGATATCATCATTGGAGTAAATTGCGCGTTGTCACCAGTGGTTTGATATGAGATGGCGAAGCAGCTAGAATGTCTCTATCAACAGCAGACGATCAGCTTTGTGTACTAAGGAAGGGCGTCCATTGCCTACTGCCGTATATATTCTTACAAATATCCCCATGTCAGAATTATCATTTGAGGAGTAAATTGCATGCTGTCAGCAGTAGTTTGATATGAGATGGAGAAGCTGACAGAATGTCTCTATCAGCAAAATACGTGCAGATTTATTTACTAGCCTAAGAGAAGGGCGTCCACTGCTTACTGCCATATATTTATACGGCTATCGTCATATCAGCGTTATCTACATTGGAGTAAATTGCATGCTGTCAGCAGTAGCTACATGTAGATATGAGTTGTGGGCACTGCCAGGCTGTCTCTATATATAGGGGAAAACGAACGCACGTAAGTCTACTTGGGAAGGCATTCACTGGCTACCACTGTATACTCATAAAATACTATGACTTTCAAGATATGACAGTTATCATTGGGTAGTAAATTGAGTCCAGCGGTGTTGCCATCACTACTGTGATACTGGCTATTGAAGCTGTCAGATCACCACACCCAACATCTATTCTTAGAAACGATTTACGTTTGATACACTACATGTGCAATGCATCAAAGCGAAATATGTTCGTCTATTCGTTGTAGCAAGGAGGTTACCTCCTTGGTTGTAGTTGACTATATATCAAATTATTTGATTCACTCCCTTCAATTTTTCTCTTCGATTTTTCTGGTAAGTTGATCTATTGTTATCTTTTATGAGTGTTTTATTTGACAATATTTTTCCTTGTTCAAGGTTTTTAACTTTATTTTGCATTATTCCATTTTTTATTTTAGATTTTGTTTCCACTCAGGCAATCTATCCATTCGACCTTAGTATACAGGTATTACCACGATACGGTTGTTATTGTGATCCATACTATAGTATATTTTCATTTTACTTTGCAAAATTCACAATCGTGTTTCATCTAGTTTTGTTACATCCTATCTATAACCTGATAGTCATTCAATGATTCAATTTCCGAAGTAATGTACAAATATATATTCACTTTGAAGTTGTCATTAACATCATCACAGTCCAGCTGCGTCTTTGTCCTTTGATATAAAACACCTGCTCAATCACATTCCCATCATGCATATCGCCACTTCCTGTTGACGCACTTCCGGTATCATCTCAATGTTTCATCAACGAACGCTCCACTAGCTAATAACCGTCTCTTGTCAGGAACAGTTTTGTTCACTGATTCTGAAGGTTTCTTCTAAAGCACTTTAGACATGTAATAAGGGTAATAGTATATCACGGCCTTCATGACCTTCGCCAAGAAAATTGTATTCAGAACCGTACTGTACGCCGGGCCCCGTTGAAAATTAGCTTCATAGCTGAATATTGGGCTACCCAGCCGTTTTAAAAGGAAATGAAATAAATAAACCTTGCTTTATGCAGAAACATGCTCGGTCAAGGTTCTGGATAGTCCACATGTATTCAGGACCGTGTTTTGTTGAGAACCTTTCCCAGGCACGGTTCTGGATACTCCACACGTATCCAGAACCATACTTCATCCAGAAGCGTGCTCAGTCACGGTTTTGACATTAATTTTGAGTGAATATACACTACCAGTACTTACGATCAAGACGTTTAAAGTGTTTACCAAATTTCAATTAAGTATATATTTGATAATTCGTTATCAAAATTACTCATACGAAAACGTACGTACTTAGAAATATCTCCTGACCAGATTACTTTAACAAAAGTTTAGGGGTTTCGGGACTTCACGGCTCGGATGTACTTCCAGTGTCTTGTCAAGTCAGACATGACGTCTGTAGTACGTAACAAGACTGTCTAGTCCTCCTGCCTGCGACGCCCACACACAGGTGGTGGCTGTATAAGACGACATGACGTCTAAATTATATTTTCCTTGAAACTTTTTAATGGTCTTCTTCATCTTGAACGAAGGCATTGGAAGATACCATTTTGGGAAGCCTCAACCACCTCCTACATCCGCGATCTGAGCTCAGATGCCCTGTTTGGTCTCGTTTTGTCTTAATAATGTCTAAAATAATAGTTTCGGTGTATATAGTAGAGGGGATTCATTCCTCAAGCTACCGACATCTTGCACACGCAGTCGTCCCTCAGTAAGACATCTGGAGCCGCGTGTGACAGGCTGAATAAAAGTTCTAAACGGGAACTATGCGGCTCCAGATGTCTTACTGAGGGACGACTGCGTGTGCAAGATGTCGGTAGCTTGAGGAATGAATCCCCTCTACTATATAATAGTTTCGGTGTGTTAGATTTTGAAATATTAAATATGATATTTTTCTGATCAGGCAAATTTGAAACAGCTTAATCAAGTAAAGTAATGTCAAGCAGCAGTGCTGTGACGTCTAGGTGATTGTTTAACCAAATTCCGTGTGGGACTATGAAGTATCAGCTAGCATCTTCTGCCTAGGAGTGCCTTGCTAACAAGCTTCTTTCATCTGCATCAGGTGACAAGGAGACCTTAGACAACCTCCAGCTTCTTATAAAATCAGGCTTGGTGTCTCTGGAAAGGATCTTCAGTAGCCTTCTGATCCCTTTCAGAAGTGTCGTGTATTGCTCGCAGTATCAATTTTCTACGCAATGCATAAGGAGAGGGATTGGCGCCTACGATATAAGTGCTTTCTGAGGGTACAAAATCGGCCATTGCCCCTCTTTCGTAACTGTTATCGTCAATTGAAATCCCACCTGAACAGGCAGTGACATCCGCGCCTTTTCTATGAATGAACAAGTAGGTTTTGCCTTTACTAAGTTTGTTTGTGCTCCGTGGTTACCATAATCGATATGTGATAAATCCTAGCATAGCAAAGGGAAGATTCCTTTTTGATTGCGACAGGGAATTCTAAACTACCGACACTTGACTGACCCACCATTAACACATCTGTAAGTAGAAAAGTTTGCCAAAAGTGCAAGAAACTTTCCTTTTGACGTTTTAGAAAAACAAAACTTTCAAATGATGAGTGACAAACAACATACTATTTTTTATTTATTTTATGTAAGTACAATGCCAGTTTTTCTGACCCTTTCTTTGTTCAACAGGTCTTCTAAGCTCTTCAAAGAACAAACTCATAGTTCTGCGGCTCCTTCTTAAATTGATGGCGATCGCTCCCCAGACAAGTGGAGGACAGGGGAACGTCTGCGGTAATTCCGGACCATCCTGTCGCTCCAGACGTCATTGATTGTCCTTGCTAAACCTCCTCAATCCATCATACAGCACAGAAAGTCGGTACATAGGCGTCGTGTGGCGTAACGGCAGAACCAAGAGGTACCGGGTTCGAGACCTAACATACCGACGATCTTGTGCCTTTGGGAAAGGCACTTTACACGACTTTCCTCACTTAACTCAAGTGAAAATTAGCATTGTCATGTCCTATATTTGTCCTCTGTGTGGTATAAAATAAGTTGATATAACTTGACTTAAATGTGCCGTCACCATGTCTAGTCATGAAATGTTGGAATACAAAAAAAAAAATATTCCGGACCTCGGACGTCGCTATAGACGTCACTAATTGTCCTTGCCAAGCCTCCCCGATCCATCAAACAACACAGAGCCGAGCCCCTGGAGGAGGGAGAAATGTTCCGCGCGGCCTGCCATCCATCAGATACGACTGATTCCTTAATTAATTCCACGCTCCGCAGGACCTTACGTCACGCACAGTGATTGGTAAGCTTCTACTGAGACAGTCTAATATCAACTAAGGTAACCCAAGGCAGGAGGGCAGTTTTAACTCGCCCTTTTTAGTCGTCATAGCTTTTGTAGAAAATTGATCCAAGTTTTAGACCTGAGCCGAGATTATCTTGAATATGTTTTGTTGTCATACTATCATGAAAGTTCATCTGTGTTTGTGATGGTAGTTACATGTTTAAAGTTAGAGCTTTTGATCCAACACAATAAAGTTCTCAGCTAGAACTTTCGACCAGTCACTCTGGTCTTCCTCGGTAGACTGACCCAACAAGTCTTGTAACGTGGCTTCTTTGAAGTGTGACGTCAACACTGGGTCAGTCTACTGAGGAAGACCAGAGTGACTGGTCGAAAGTTCTAGCTGAGAACTTTATTGACTGACCCAGTGTTGACATCTACGTTTCAAGATGGCATCACTCACGAATGTAAGATGGCATCGGCAGTCATCTCCGATTTCTTGGCCAGGTTATACTATACTTTGATAGCTTTGATCCTTTTTTGGAAACCTACATCTTACGTTTAAGCGTTACAGCGGCACTTTTAGCACACTAGGTTAACATCAATATAGAAGGGTCTCAAGCTTTGTAACTCCAGTATTGATTTCGGTTTTTCTGGTGCGATACTAAGTTACGCAGGGCACCAATATCTATTCCCCTAGTTCTTCCCTACAGGCTACTACTTTGATCAAATAAATATAGAACCAACTGTAAAGTATGCAATTATTGGGAAAACGTATTGGAAAAAAAGTAAAATACCAGAAAAAAGGAATCTTAATTAAACAAATAAATGTGAGATTCTAAAAGAAAGTTCTAGAAACTTTAACTGCGTTTTAACTGTTATAAAAACCATTGGTTATCTTAATGTGTTGTACCCTTTCCAAACAAAGAACGGACACACAAAGGAAACCATAATCTCATTAGCCAAGGCGAATGCATTTTAAAGTATCTTAAGCTCGGTGATTGTCTGGCGTCTTACTAAGTTATTCAGAGCACTGCTATCCTTCCTCCCATTCCCTTCTCTTTCTTTGATCTCCTAATTATAAGTTCAACCGTAAAGTATGTAATTATCGAGAAAAGCCGCGCTGGCGGCTCCCATGCCCTTTCGGGGCCACCTTACGAATAATGACGACTTCATCATCGACTCTCGCCTTCATTTGCAAAAGATAAAGGGACGAATAAAAGGTCAGCGGTTGACCGTGACTATGGATTTCCCATCCAGGATAATCAACATGAATGGCGTGAAAGTCCCGAGAGCCATGGTCCGGAGAAAAAAAACACATATTTATGTTACCCAGTGGCCCAAACTGACCCTAACTTATATACAATGGTCTTGCTAATACTACTTGAATGTAAAGGCGCCTACCACCTTTATAGAGGGCCTATATTTAGCTCTGTACGCGTGTCCCGGTCAGCACAACTAGCCAAAACTGGTACATCATGCAAGGAACACTCAAAGGAGGAAGCAAGCAGCATCAGAATAGGTAATTATCCGAATATAATCCAACAAATATTAATGATTTATTATTGATATACTCGTTAAGGTCTCCTGTACAATTCTCTGCTCGTACTATACTACTGGCGATCCACTGGAGATTTCTACATCATTTTCTGATAGAAGTATATAGTGAAACTAGATTACAGATTTAAAGTTTTGGTACATCAGATTTACGTATTCTCCCCACATTGACGTCGGAAACACTTCTGCCGGAATCTAATCAGGCCGATGTAAGAAAATTAAATTAATGAAGAGGGGTGTCTTTGAAGTCGGTTTGAGGCACGTCTGAAGTCGGCTTTGATGTGGAGATCTATGTTTGGAGAAATCTCAGCTAGCGGCCTAACGAAGTGCTTTTGATGCAATCCGTGAGAAAAGTATAGATACAGTAAGTTCGTGCTCCAAGATCCACGCCAACTCTTTAGAACGCGCGATAAGAAAATGCAGGAAAGCCACTTTTCAACATCTTTTCACGCCATTTGTACAGTCTAACACATTTAGGATAAGGTCTGTGATCCCATCTTGCTCTCATTGGATTCAACACACAACTTTATATCCAAGAAAAGGCTAACCATAATTTATACTTGTCAAGTACCACGGGTGGGTTTTTCTTTTCAAGACTATCATATAGACATCATCACGCCTAAGGAAATTTTAGCACTTTATACTAAATGCCAAAAGTTGACGACCATTGATCATAAGGAGGTAAATAACCTTACAGAATACAAGTCTGCTACAAGAAATAGATAAAGTTACAGCTGAATGAAACACAAGTCTGCTACAATATCTGAGATCTGACGCCTTCATCTGGCCGGTACCCTTACGGTATTGGCTTCTTTTCTTACGTCCCTAAAGAACATACTCAGATATCTTCAAGTGGCACATGAGATGACTCTTAGTTGGTTGCAGCGTGGCAAAGACGTCACCAAAAATTGCTTCAGGAAATTCACCAATAACAGAAGTTTCTCATGTGTGATAACTGTACAACTTGTAGACTGCTTGTATGGCCATCAATAATAGGTGGATACTTACTGCATAAGAAATTCAGACTGTACAACTGGATATAATTACGGAAATAATTTTAGGACATTTCGAGTGACATACACCACTTTTCTTCAGCGTCACTAATGAACTAACAGAACGCAGTCTCTGTGATACTTCTTAGAATGCTCAAAAACAGTACAGATTGGACAAGTAACTTAAAGGTACATGAACCTGTATGTTGCTCTGTAGTCTTCTAACTCTTCTGGAAAATTACTCTCGCTCTTGTTGAATTTTTATGCTCTCATCATCAACCCTGTGTAAGAGAGTAGATGTCTCCTACAGGCATGATTAATTTGTTACATGCTGATAACAAACATGGATCATAAATTAGACACAGGAGGAAGAGATTAAAAATCAAAACAAACGAAACATAATTATGGTAATTTAATATCATGCCTTGATGCTTTGAATGATAAGTTTGAGTGCTGAAAACTGATGACTACCGGTTCAAAACAATTTTGCTTAGTCGGTATTTATTTACCTTGATCCTGTAAATTAACATGATATTGTGGATAAAATCTGTCCAATTGCCGCTTTATAATCTCATAACAGTAGCAGTGCCTTAAGCGCTTTTTCTTCTTTTTTTCTTTCATCCGAAGCCACATTCAATTTGTGTCCCAGCAGGAACTCTTATTAAGTATTCTTCTTCAATTTATTACGGCACTTCCTCATATGATGTATATTTTTAGATCCTTAGACGTTGCTTGAGAAATTTGACAACAACTTGAAAAAAATCATATCCAGTTGCTTGAGTAACCGTTTTTCGCGTATCTTATTTCCTGGATGTCTGACCTTCACCGACGTAGAAGTAGTAGACTTCAGACATCCGAGAAGTATGCAAGGCTTGACTTCCTGAATTTCCACATATCGACCTGTTGCTTGCGGTCAGATTTAAGTCATTTTACCTCCTGTCATTCTGCCAGTCAATCTTCACCCACCCGCGTTCTGTCAACCTACTCTGTTCGGAGAATACAGGAGAGATACACAAACCCACAACACAACCATCAAAGGCAACACTTCCGTACAAAAATGTAACAGGGATGTAGATTTGGTGCTGTAAGTTCTCAATGTAGCTCATCTACAATACATGAAGACATGTAACCTGTTACAGTCTTGTCTGTAATCTTAAAGCAACGTGCTGCGCTTTCTTCTTCCTCCAAAGACCATCGACCTTATTGAACGCAACTCATCACTGCCACATGCAGGAGGTACATCAGAGACCAAAGCATGCAGTGCCACCCAGTCAGAATACGCTACTCCAGACCCTCTGGACGAAGTAAGAGATCTGAAGAAAGCTACTATGGCTTGTTGAAATGATGTTGAATAATGTTTAATGTGACATTCATATTCTCAAACATGTAATGCTGAAGAACAAGGAAAATCAGAGTTTCTCTAACCTAGCCCCATAGTGAAATTCTTCTAAGGAACGATATTAAGTACAAAATCTAATATACATTGTGAGACCTATTGAACACAACCCATCACTGTCACAGTAAACCAAAGCATCAGAGACCAAAGCATGCAGTGCCACCGAGTCAGAATAAGTTTTCCCAGCCCCTGTGGACTTCCTGTTAATGTGTCAGCACATCCGCCTCTTCGCTAACTACAGAAGACCGTTGACGTAATACCTGTCCTTCTAATTATTGGTTCTCTCTAATAATGTCTGAGCACTTTTCTGTGCAGCATATCAATTAATGAACCGGTGTGCGTGTGGCATAGTTAGGCGTTGGACCGTGTAACTTAAAGGGGCATGGCCAACAAGGGACCAACTACTGGCCAGTACATCTGGGAATACCATAGTTTAAAGATTGTTGGGGTGATATGATACGATATGATCAAGGCATCAAGAGTTAGATACCTAGAAAGACAATTGGCTCTTATTTGTACCAAGCACAAACCAGCACCAAGAGACCACGACTAGCGAGTTATTAGGCGTTAAACAGGGACAACAACAACAAAAATTATCTCAAAAGCTATTGCATGGCCAAGATGAACGCAAAACTTGTTGCATCAGATCGTATTCTTTTCTTTAAAAATTTGGAACTGAGCCATCCTGTCGTTTGTGCAACTACGATACAAGATTAGCTTGATAATTCTGTCGTTGTTTCACTTAATTTTTAAAACAGATTTAACTAATCTCGCGAACAGTCATTGCTCAAAGCGGAAGTTAGAAGTCCTCAGTGACAAAAAAAGGTTCTGGTGGCTATTACATGGCCAAAGATGAACACAAAACCTCTTGCATCAGATCGTATTCTTTTCTTTAAAATTTGGAATTGAGCCATCCTGTCGTTTGTGCAACTACGATGCAAGATCAGCTAATGTCGTTGTCTCATTCAATTTAAAAATAAAGCTTTTACTAATCTGACAAATTATTTACGTATTCTGTCATCGTCATTGCTCAAAGCGGAAGCTAAAGTCCTCAGTGACGGTCATTGACTGATCAATATCGTTAGCAAAGGTCCCATCCATCATCACGTGACGTTCCGTGACTTAGGCTGACACAGTGCGCAAGCGCGTGTTGTAAGTCAAAAGTTTGATTCCCGTAAGTCGAGTTATTTTCGTTCCGATCGTTAATGAGAATTTCCCGGAACCGTTCCAGGAATTCAAAGTTCAGAGCATGGACATCTGCCAAAACAGTAAAATCTGCAGGCAATGTCTCAAAGATTTGGCCAATGGCATGTTGATTTGATTTTATGACATCCGCGCGTGCATGAATTTTAGTCCGTTCCCAAT
The DNA here is from genome assembly GCF_001625305.1 of Branchiostoma belcheri. Lineage (NCBI taxonomy): Eukaryota > Metazoa > Chordata > Leptocardii > Amphioxiformes > Branchiostomatidae > Branchiostoma > Branchiostoma belcheri. The sequence continues at coordinate 1,914,778 of NW_017803898.1, read as the reverse complement.
TAAAGTCTTCGACCATCCTGTAAATCGTACAAAGCGACTGCAAAGTTAGCAAAATATGCCGAAGATTAAAAAAAAATGGAGAACGATACTTATGTCTTAGAATGCCAAAATCAATTCCAAAGGAAAATAAGAAAATGTGACGAAATGACAATAATCTTCTATTTTTCGCCATACCATTATGATACTCTGTGTGTTTAGTCATTTGTTCACCGTAATCAAGAAAACATACTATATGGAGATAAAGTAAACAACTGTTTTATGCATCTGGTTACAAGGGAATCCTTTCACACAATGTAGAATCCACGAATTGTAAAAATACAGGTCTGAAAGGCCAAGGTAACAAAGTATCATTTTATCACTTTCAGTATTCAACCCTTCACGCCGTCACTTTTTGCCACCGTTTACCATTCACACTGACCGGGGCAGCAATGCAGGTCAGCGGGTCGCAATATAACCCGCAATGCGTGACATTCAGGCAGTGTTCGGCCGTGCTCGCTAAAGACGCGGGTCACAAAACCCTTCGCGGTTACATATTTCAAAAGCGGTTTATTATTTATTATACGTGAGCGGTCGGCGTGACATTCAAAACTTGGCTCAGGCGACCCTTTTGTAAGTTATCTGACTACACCAGCTCTCATGGGGGATTGGTGATTTGCATGCTCTTAACAATGGTCTTCTCAAACATGTAATGAAGGACGACAAGGAAAATCAGCCGATTTTCTCTTACCTAGCCTTATAATGAAATGCTAGCCCTATTATAAAAGGAACAATTTAAGACAATCTTGATGCACATAATATACATCGTGAGAGCTCGAGTTTAGGACAAGTAGAGAAAGCTTACCCTTTTGTAAGTTATCTGCCTACACCAGCTCTCATGGGAGAAGGAAGATTCGCACGCTCTTTATAACAATGACATACCGTGGATGAAGCGACTTATAGGAGACAGAGCTGGAGTCAAATTTAACTAAGAGTATATATATAGGCTATAGTTTTTTTGTAGCGTTTCTCTCTTTGTTGCCAAGACGATAGCGCTTGGAGAAATGGCTTCTAATTTTAGAAAGACGAATAAAATTTAACCAAGAGTATGCCCGAGTGTCTTGTAGCGTTTCTAGTCCTTTCTTTTTATCTCTCTCTCTGTTTTAAAGACGCCAGCGCTGAGAGAAATTTATTTATTTTTTTACAAAGAAGGAAGACATTGAATAAAAATCATTTAGCCTTGCTGTTAAAGGAAGACCTGTTGAAATTGTACGGAAATGTTACCCCGTAAAATTTCCCTTATAGGATTGGCCATCTTAGCAGTAAACGTTGTCATTTAACGCAGGATAATCATGCAAAATCTTAATGCCGACTCTTACGGAAAGTCACCTGCTTCAAGGACTACATTTCACACGCTACTTACCAGAAGCGTGGCGAGAAGGATGCAACTTGCATGCGAAAGATGGAGCTAATAGGAATTCACACTGGTTCTTACCAAGCTTTCAAGTCAATTGTGCTCTGAATAATCTACTTCAGAAACAGGAGTTTTGTCAGATATATGAAAGTGGAAACAAATGTACGAAACTGAGGGAAAGTACGCCCCCAATGCCATCTTTAAATGATGCAACTAGTCTTAGAAAATAAAGACCACAAATATTCTCGCCACGTTTGCACTTCTTTCACTCAGTTCAATTAAAAGAGACAATTGCATGTGGGGTGATTAGAGGTGTGAAGAAAAGAGAAATATTATCTTACTTGCCGCATTGAAAGTCAAATGGTTCCCAAAAAAAAGGACTACAAGAATACCTTTTCTAAAGTGTAACAGTAAGATCTGAAGAAAGCAATTATGGCGTGTTAAAAATGATGTTCAAAGATGTTTATGGTAAAATTTGTATTCTCAAACATGTAATTCTGGCGAACAAGGAAAATCAGCCAAGTTTCTCTTACCTAACCTCAATATAAAAAGCTTACAAGGAACAATTTAAGACAATTCTAAAGCACAAAATATACATTGCGAGGGTTTAGGACAAGAAGAGGAAACGGGCAACACATTTCCTAGGCTAGCTCATCAACCTCCTTTACAAGCAAAATTTGACGCTACGGTGCCCTACAGCATTGTAAGCAAGACCATCATAGAGAGATACAGTCCTTTGCAAAATGCACGTATATGCATCTTACAATTAGCATTGTAAGTGAAGTGCAGGCAAAACATCCAAATCTTTAACCCGGGCCCTTCGTCACTAGTTTTGGTCAAAAGGCAGGGCAGCATACCAAAGACGTACTTAGACTTACCTACTACAAGCACGTCTTTTTTCCCCTATCCCTGCGAAGAAAATGCAGCGACGAAAGCAGACGGATCCGACATCAGATGGACATTAGATGAGCTGAACCAATATCTCCTTGTTGTGTGGCTCTCGCTGCAATAGCACTACATTAATTCATTTTCCTCTCGTGGCTTTCTGCCACCCAACTGGAATGAGCCGCTAGAACTGTGTATAGGAGAGTTTTCGATGCAGTGGTTGAGCCTGGGCATGTGGAAAGGTGGCCCTCTAGCGACGGGAAAAATCTTGCTGTTGCATCACCATCCAAAAAATCTGTTCCGTTGCAAAACATGCCTTGCTTGGTACAGAATGTGTCCATTTAAACCTATGCGGCAACAATTTTAAGCTATTCTCTAACATGTAGTCTGACTCTAAGATCTAAACATTCTTTAATATATTTCCCAATTTGAACACAAGATTGGTTATCTCTCCTGAGAATGTTATCTCCCCTGAGAATTTATCTAAAGGATCTAACGTATTGAAATCAGTTGAACAAGAGGAAAGAAAACTGATCAGCAATAGACGCTTACCATAATTGTACAGTGTACAATGCCTTATAAAACGGTGCTCATTTTCAATCCTATAGTTATGCCGACAGGGTCGCCCTGCTGATTACTATGCCGACCCCAGGCTCCCATGAGCAGCGGTGTGCCGAGGAGATAGGACAGCTCAGCAGCGGAAACTAAAGTAAAAACATTTAAGACAGACAGTTCGTCTCCAGGGACAACCGTGGTGACCTTAATTAATACTTAGCAGGGCTTTGACCTTGTTGGTGCTGAGGAAATTGCTGTAGCTCTGCCAGGGCCTCTTTGTTTGGGATGTCCTTGAACCATGCCTTATCTGTTTAATTTGAAAAGTCAGAGTCAAAGATGTTAAACAGTTCCCGGAATTACCATTTAAATCCTTGTCTCTCATTTCTTACCCTATGTAGTATTCATCACCGTGCCTAGCTAGTTCTAGCCCCCCCCCCCCCCACGTAAGAACACCGATTTCGCGTTAAGCAACAAGTTGAGATTACAAGCACTAGATCCCAGAATCAATTCCATACTAGAAACTAGCCGCGCGGCGCCCAACGTACATGGTAATAAGCATATTAATCCGACGCATTGCTAAAAATGTCATCTTATTCATTCAGCAACATTCATTCAGCAACAGGTAGATTTCCATTCACAAGACCTTCAGTTGATTACATTTTCCAAATCCCAGATTTCATTCCATTTTGAAATTGACTCGTCCTACCCGCGCTGTTAATCCGTTCAGGTCTGATTGACCGCGAGTTGTGCCCTTGCTCAAAGACACGGGTTAAGCCCTGTGCAGTAATCCATCAGACACGACTGAAGTGAAGGATCGGTCTGTCAATGAGAAGATTGATTAAATCATAGTCCCCGTCTCTCCCAGTCAGAACCGGTCGAAGTGAACGTGGCAACACGTTATTGATCATTTGTGGCATCGGTGCACTGGACACGGAGTAAAGTTCTCTCAAGGGCGTATCAAACTGCATAATTATCGCCAATTAAAACAGTTACTCAAGCAACTGGATATGATTATGGAAACGGTCAGACGTTTCAGCTAGTATCAACTACCTTTCGTCAGTGACACTAGAGACTGCAGGAGAAAGGAAAGTTTTATAAGCACGAGGTATAAACTGCATTGTTATCTCTGAATTTTAGTTCTCAGCATTGGTTTAGCAACTAATTTAGAGCTTTTGAAGTACTGAATTAGAAATTCTAGATGCTATTCTATCAACAAGCTTTGTTAGAAGTTGTGCAGGCAAAGCTCAATAAGACACGAAATCATAGTCCCCGTCTCTCGCACTCAGAACGGGTCGAAGTGAACGTGAAAACACGTTATTGATCATCGGTGCGATGGACATGGAGTAAAGTTCTCTCAAGGGCGTTCTTTTTTTTTTCAATGGTACACAACTGCATAATTATCTCAGCGAATTGTTGTCTTATCAGGGGTGGTTTGGAAACAAAATGAATGCCTTTCCTGCACTAAGTTAGAGGGCAGTTTGAACCGAATATACTTGAATCTCATTTGTTATATCTTGATTTGTTTCGGAAATCGTTGCTTCATCTGATTCGCCTGTCTGTAATTTTGTCTGTTTGTACTATACTAGTTAGCATGTGACCATTAATTTAGTGGGAAAGAGTGTGGAAACTGGCTCACTATAAAACATTGAACACTAAAAGCTGCAATTTGTGAAGTAACCACAGGAGGTCCTCATTAAAAAAACTGAAACCAAAGGGTGCTGGTAGTGATCGATCGTGGCATCGGTGCGATGGACAAGAAGTTAAGTTCTCTGAAGGGCGTTCTTTTTTTGTCCACGGTATAAAACTGCAAACACATTTGGTGGCGTCGTGTGTCGTAACGTCAGAGTGCTCGAGTCGGAACCAGGTCCCAGGTTCGAGTCCCGACAGGACACCGATCTTGCCTTCCCCCTTACCCAAGTGAAAATAAGTATTGTCTGTCCTGTATTTGTTTCTATGACTTGACTTACTTGACTTATGTCGAGTCCTGGTGCCCCTGGCCTCGAGTCAAAATGGCTGACCAACAATCTGTCGTCTTCCATCACTTGGCCCAAGCAGTCCACCTCCAGGCCAGTGTCTTTGGCCAGCTTCCCGTGTCCACTTGTATTGTATTGTCACAATTTCAATAAAACAAAAAAAAAAATTAAAAAACACCTTTACTTAATTTTGGGGAGGCATCTTAGCAAAAGCCCCAGCACCACGTCAAGGTGTGCCTCCATTGCTGAGGAAATTTAGGACGTCATCCTGTCCACAACCACCAATAACGTGCAGAAGCTGTTGGTGGACATGTCAGGATGAGCGTCAAGGTTACCGAAACTAAGGGCCAATTAGAATCAGTTCATGCCAAGCAAAGAGCCTGGCTGAAATATTTCAGGATACACGTTAGAGAGTATCAGTTGAAAGCTAGGCTGGAAAGGCAAAGACGATGTTATTGTCATTTATTCCTCCCTCCCTCCCTATTCCTGGATGTCTAAAGAAACATAACTCACCGGAATTGTCTCTTGCTTTAGTAGAACTGGCCGATTCTTGTCAAAATGCTGACAGATGAATCCAAAACACGCAAACTCCAAAATGTAGAAATAAAGGTCAAAATAAAAAAAATTTCAAAATGCTGGCACGAAAGAATCCAAACACGCAAAATCCAAAATGTGAAGGTCAAAATAAGAAGCAGTTTTAAAATGATGGCACGGAAGAATCCAAACACGCAAAATCCAAAATGGAAAGAAGATGGACAAAATACGAAGCAGTTTCAAAATGCTGGCACGGAAGAATCCAAACACGCGAAATCCAAAATGGAAAGATGAAGGTCAAAATAAACAGTTTCAAAATGCTGGCACGGAAGAATCCAAACATGCGAAATCCAAAATAGAAAGATGAAGGTCAAAATAAACAGTTTCAAAATGCTGGCACGGAAGAATCCAAACACGCGAAATCCAAACAGTTTCAAAATGCTGGCACGGAAGAATCCAAACACGCAAAATCCAAAATGGAAAGATGAAGTTCAAAATAAACAGTTTCAAAATGTTGGCACGAAAGAATCCAAACACGCAAAATCCAAAATGGAAAATTGGAGTTCAAAATAAGAAGCAGTTTCAAAATGCTGGCACGCCAGAATCCAAACACGCAAAATCCAAAATGGAAAATTGAAGTTCAAAATAAGAAACAGTTTCAAAATGCTGGCACGTAAGAATCCAAACACGCAAAATCCAAAATGGAAAATTGAAGTTCAAAATAAGTTCAAAATGCCGGCACGGAAGAATCCAAACACGCAAAATCCAAAATGGAAAGATGAAGTTCAAAATCCAAAATGGAAAGATTAAGATCAAAATACGACGCAGTTTCAAAATCCAAACACGCAAAATCCAAAATGTGAAAATGATGTTCAAAATAAGCAGTTTCAAAATGCTGGCACGGAAGAATCCAAACGCGCGAAATCCAAAATGGAAAGATGAAGGTCAAAATAAGAAACAGTTTCAAAATGCTGGCACGGAAAATCCAAACACGTGAAATCCAAAATGGAAAGATGATGGTCAAAATGAGAAAGTCTCAAAATGCTGGCACGGAAGAAACCCAAACACGCAAAATCCAAAATGGCAAATTGAAGTTCAAAATAAGTTCAAAATGCTGGCACGGAAGAATCCAAACACGCAAAATCCAAAATGGAAAGATGAAGTTCAAAATCCAAAATGTTAAGATGAAGATCAAAATACGACGCAGTTTCAAAATCCAAACACGCAAAATCCAAAATGTGAAAATGATGTTCAAAATATGAAACAGTTTCAAAATGCTGGCACGGAAGAATACGAACACGCGCGCAAATATCAAAATGCGCAAAAGCCATAAGCTGAAGACGCAGGTCGAAATGTGCGATCGACGTCGACGCATGTGTACATTGGACGTCCAAGCAGTCTGGTAGTTCAAACCAGAGAAGCAGCAGAGAAGACAAAGATTTTCTATCCCCCCACCCCCTTATTCTATCGTTTGACGAGGGAAAAAAAGAGAGAGATCTTATCTGGTCTAGTCGTCTTCGTGGAGAATGCTGACTTCAAAAGAGACGGGCATCCTTCCAGTTCAGATTCAGCCAGAACCCGTGGTGCGCTGCAGTACCATCTTCTGCTATCAGGGGACGCTTCTGTGCAAAAAGAGCGTTTTGGAGCCAGCTGTTTGAGGTAGAAGAAATATACAGGGATGTGGAAGGATCGGAAAGCTCACCTGAATTGTCTCTTGCTTTAGTAGAACTGGTCGATTCTTTTCCAAATGCTGGCACGGAAGAATCCAAACGCGCGAAATCCAAAATGGAAAAATGAAGTTCAAAATAAGAAACAGTTTCAAAATGCTGGCACGGAAGAATCCAAACACGCAAAATCCAAAATGGAAAATTGAAGTTCAAAATACTTAGTAGTTTCAAAATGCTGGCACGGAAGGATCCAAACACGCAAAATCCAAAATGGAAAAATGAAGTTCAAAATAAGAAGCAGTTTCAAAATGCTGGCACGGAAAATCCAAACACACGAAATCCAAAATGGCAAAATGACGGTCAAAATGCTGGCATGGAAGAATCCAAATACGCAAAATCCAAAATGGAAAGATGAAGTTCAAAATAAGTAGTAGTTTCAAAATGCTGGCACGGAAGGATCCAAACACGCAAAATCCAAAATGGAATCCAAAATGGAAAATTGAAGTTCAAAATAATAAACAGTTTCAAAATGCTGGCACGGAAGAATCCAAACACGCAAAATCCAAAATGGAATCCAAAATGGAAAATTGAAGTTCAAAATACTTAGCAGTTTCAAAATGCTGGCACGGAAGGATCCAAACACGCAAAATCCAAAGTGGAAAGATGAAGTTCAAAAGAAGATACAGTTTCAAAATGCTGGCACGGAAGAATCCAAACACGCAAAATCCAAAATGGAAAGATGAAGGTCAAAATAAGCAGTTTCAAAATGCTGGCACGGAAGAATCGAAACACGCAAAATCCAAAATGTGATGGTCAAAATATGAAACAGTTTCAAAATGATGGCACGGAAGAATCCAAACACGCAAATATCAAAATACGCAAAGCCATAAGCTGAAGACGCAGGGCGAAATGCGCAAATGGACGTCGACGCATGTGTACATTGGACCGTCCTAACAGTCTGTACATATAAAGTACCAAACTATTCAAACAGACAAGACAAAGATCTTCACCCCCCCCTATTCTATCTTTACGTTTGACGAGGGAAAAACAAGAGATAAATCTTATCTGGTCTAGTCGTCTTCGTGAAGAATGCTGACTTCAGGAGACGTCTGGTGTACAGGAATGAGTCCCTCCATACAACCGGGCATCCTTCCAGTTCAGATTCAGCCAGAACCCGTGGTGCGCTGCAGTACCATCTTCTGCTATCAGGGGGCGCGTCTGTGTGCAAAAGGAAAGAGCGAATTGGAGCCAGCTGTTTGAGGTGGAAGAAATATATAGGGATGTGGAAGGATGTGAAATGTTATTCTATATTTATTGGTAAGCACCAGATCTAGTTATATTTTTGCATACGTTTGTAATATTCTATGTGTGGGACACAACACCAGCAACAGCTGCCTGTTCTCCACGTGTATTATACTGTTAGTGTTACAATTTCAATAAATCAAACCAATTCAAACATGAAAATTGATACACCTTCAATAAAGCTGCCTCCCTTCCAACTTACCTAGATCGCTAACGCAGCTGGCTGACGTGGCTGGCTGGCACTTCGACGGAAAGAATATCAGTTGAAGACACTTATTTTGGCCTATGAAGTTCTGCTGGCTTCCTTCATAGTCCCTCTGGCAACGTGAAGAGGTGGGATCTTCTGGAAATGCAAAAATGAAGTTAGTAACAAATTCACTCCATCCCCCCTCCCTACTCCCTCCCTCGTACCCTGTTTCTGGGTGCTACTAAACTGTTCAGACCAGACCAGACAAGGTATGTAGTATACACTCTGGCTTAAAGTCTTTCAACGTCGCCCACCCTTACTCGTTACATTTAACGGGAAGAAAGAAAAATCTCATCTGGTCTTGTAGTCTTCGTCGAAGCTAGCTTCCTTCCTTGAATGAAGACTGGGCCTCACAGCAAGGAGTTTGGATGGTAAAGACCACGATCTGCTTCCAACGATGAACGTCAGGATCTGTATACAAAGTCAAACTAAAGAAGAAGAGAAAGAAAACCCTTTCGTTAGAGAAGTTAGTAACAATTTCACTCCATTCCTACTCCCTCCATCGTACCCTGTTTCTGGGTGCTACTAAACTTTTCAGACCCAACAAGGTATGTGGTATAAACTCTGGCTTGAAGTCTTTCAACGTCGCCCACCCTTACTCGTTACATTTAACGGGAAGAAAGAAAAATCTCATCTGGTCTTGTAGTCTTCGTCGAAGCAAGGACAGTATTGGTCGAAGCTTCCTTCCTTCCTTCCTCGAATGAAGACTGAGCCTCTGAACCTCAGGATCTGAAAACGAAGTCAAACTAAAGAAGATAAAAAAACGCCCTTTCGGAAGGACCCCGGTTTCCCATAGCCCGGTTACCAGACCTATTGCTCGAGAGGATAAACACTCTGCGGATAATATTAGCCCGGTAACCAGGCTTTTCCCTCCCTAGTATGGGACAAAAAACATAAAATGGCATAAGTTGCCGGAGTAAAGGAAGGACAGGTTAGTTATGGTTTGGCCCTAACCCAACGTGAGTGCTACGCGAGTTTGTGGGTTCCCCCCCAAATTTTGTCAAGGGAGAAAAAGTACATGTTAGTACAGCATGCAGTCCCCACATGGCTCACCTCTGGCATCTCAGCTGGGCAGTCTGGCTTGTCCTCTCCACAGCAATACACAAGTGCTCCTCTCGAACATCGACGACTAGCTAAGTTTTTGGTGTGCCTTGTGATTATACAAAAACAATCATTTTTGCAGGCCAGGATTTTGCTCCCTGTGTCAGCACACACTTAGACTACTAACTACGTTCCCTAACTACGTTCCCTAATGGTCCCTAGGTTAAACTCACCTTCGCTAAGTCTAAGTCTAAATCTAAAAGTCAAGTGCATGTGAGCATCAGAGAGCAAGCCATGGCATAAACAGGTGCAAAAATTAACACCAAGAAAATCACTTTCATGCTCTCAATTTTCCAACTTATTTAGATACATTAGTACAATCTCTTACATCATAACAAGTGACAAGCTTACTTAGCTACAACTAAGTCTAAGAAATTGTATCCCTACACCCCAAAATTCTATCTATTACTAAGTAACATAATGACATAAATATTGCATAGAAGTAAAAACAAGGCACATCGTGTCCAAACATTCCCTACATAAACTACAAAACTGTTCACACTAAAGATTGCATGTAATATAAAGTCTCCCAACGCCCCCCTCCCTTACTCTTTATGTTTGACGGTAAAACAAAATTAAGTTTTATCTGGTCAAGTCGTCTTCGTGAAGCTTGCTTCCTTCAGGAAACATCTGGTATAAAGTAACAAGCCCCACAATCCAATCCACGATCCAATCCATCCCGCGAGTTCAGATTCAGCCAGAATCTGTTGAGTGCAGCAGTACCATCTTCTGCCATCAGGGGGCGCCCTGTGTGCAAAAGGAAGACTAATAGTTTTAGAGGCTGCTGATTTATAATAAGAGCAACGTAAGAAGAGTTGATTATGAATGTCAGCCATTTATGTATTCATACATTAGAATGTACTTGGATGAATATATAGGAGAAACAGGCATAACAACAGTGCCTAAACAAGCAAGTTAACCCATGTTATTGTTAACAATACCTCCAAAACATTTACAACTTAGCAAGACATATTGAATAGCTATTGACGGGCCCCGATACGAGAGGGGTGCGTAAATTCGTCGGTGCAACCTGCAGATTTAACCGTAAACACAAGGCTTAACGCTACGGTACGGACACAAGTCAACTTTACGATATATGGACACCAAGTCAGTCAACACACTGCGCTAATCTCTCACAATGTGCAGGATAACGTACACGTACGGGTACATCTTTAAAACGGTTCATTCTAGCTCAGCAAAAAAAGTGAAATTTACAGTAAACGCACCTGGATGGAGGAATTCTGACGCCATGGCATCCAAACCCCGCCTTTGGCCGGCCGGCTGGACTGGGAAAAAAAACAAGAAACATTTAAATTTGCCATTTCGTGACAGAAAACGTCAACAATTTCACACCGACAGTTCAAATAAATTGCTCCGAATATGCTTGGCTAAAGTTGTTACATGTAACGCTACAGTTATTTTGGCGGTCGGAGCCAGGGCTATGCATACATTATCGTGGCGCGAAATATGACCAAAACATCTTCGGTAACTACGGGAAACCGGTGATTGACGGATGAATCAGCTGCCGAGAGGCTTGACCAAAATCGGGCAAAAAACTACTATAAGAATAAAAACAGACATTTCATGACAGAAACCTTCGCTAATTTGACATTTCATGACAGAAACCTTCGCTAATTTGACACTGGCTGTTGGTATGAAGTGTACAAACACGTTTGGCTTAAGCAGTTTCAAATGACACTTGTGGCAAAAACTTGTGGCGGGAACTACGGCCCGGTACCGAGCATACATTACCGGGAGACGTTGTGGCTGACCAGAATCGAACAAAAATCAACTTTAACCATGTAAATATAGATTTCTATGACAGAAACCCTAGGTAATTTGACACTGGTTGTTCAAATAAAATGCTATAAACACGTTTGGCTTAAGCAGTTTCAAATGACGCTTGTGGCAAAAACTTGTGGCGGGAACTTTGGCCCGGCACCGAGCATACATTACCGGGAGCCGTTGTTGTTGTCCAGAATCGTCCAAAAAATCAACTTTAACCATGAAAATATAGATTTCTATGACAGAAACCCTCACTAATTTGACACTGGTTGTTTAAATAAAATGCTATAAACACGTTTGGCTTAAGCAGTTTCAAATGACGCTTGTGGCAAAAACTTAGTGGCGGGAACTTTGGCCCGGCACCGAGCATACATTACCGGGAGCCGATGTTGTTGACCAGAATCGAGCAAAAAATCTACTTTAACCGTGAAAATATAGATTTTCATGACAGAAACCCTCGCTAATTTGACAATTGTTGTCTAAATAAAATGCTATAAACACGTTTGGATTCAGTTGTTTCAAATAACGATAGAGACTTTTGGCGAGAACATAATGTTACCGGTAGCCACGAGACGAGTGATTGACAGGCGATCCTAAAGAATTTTTTCTAGCCACAATCTTGACAGAAAATTGCTAAAAAATCGGTTGGAAACTTCAATTACACGTATTCTATTTGATCTTTGGTACCACATTTACTGAAAAATGAAGAATTTAAAGATGTTCACGGAATTACTTTCAGGAGAATGTACAAATTCCAGACAAGCTTGCCGGGCGCCAGATGAGAGCGACTTCATTTCCATGGAGTAAAAGACTCAAAAGTCAACTCCAGTTTCTCTGCGAACACTGCAGAAGGCAATACGTGGATAGCCAGTGTTATTCTACAGCTGGAATGGGGGAAAAGCTTACCTTGCGGGCAGCAAATGTAGGCGCTGGGCCGTGCGTGTCTGTGCTAGCTTCGTCTTCAAAAACGAAATGTCCTATTTGAATACAAACCTCTACGGTTGATGGTTGGACTGTTAAATTTTCTTCGGGGGGGGGGGGTATTTAAGAAAACGGAAGTGCCTCCTTCAACACCCTTCAGGAATTCTTGCTCAGTTTCCAAACGTTTTCTTGTGGAAAAAAATTAAATACAGTGTTTTTGTTGTTCTGTCTCGATCTATAAAAAAAAATCACAAAAATCAATAAAAAAATCACATGAAAACACGTACCCCCCTACCAGCCGTTGGTACATCCCAGCTACACAGGTGAGAAGCCGCTCTCTCATTGGTCGATCTACTAACTGCCATGCTGTGATTGGTTGGTCTGATAATTGGTTCCACTCGTAAATGCAGCCGCTCTTTCATTGGTCGAACTATAAATTGTCATGCTGTGATTGGTTGGACAGGTTAATTCGATTGGCATGATCGGTGTACAGAGAATTCTTGCGTGCCAGTGTATACTCTCCAAGCAGAGGTTTGGTCTGTTTTAGGAAGTCTTTCCTTTACTACTTTTTTCTACGTTTTAAGGTTCCCGTCTCTATTTTGTTGGCTTTTCTGGAGACAGAAAGAAAACTCTACAAAATAGATCTTGGCTAAGAGACGTAAGACGACTACGTCATCGTCGTATTTTGACAAATTCCCGATTAGTATAGTTTTTTACATCTATAAGTTCATATTATTCGCTCCAATACTGGACATGCAATCAAAGACACACGTGCGAAAACTTTGAAACTTTATTTGGAATAAAGACAACAATAATAATAGTAACCCTTCTACCGTAGCTCCAGACAATTTATTATGTAGATAATATAGTTATTTTGTACCCTGTTTCGGCGATATCATTTGCAATTAGGGCAGAAAATTGCAATAAACTTAATTTTTTCATCAAGAGATAGATGCAAAATGGTCACTATGGATAAATGACTTAAAATCATAAAAAAGGAATTTAATATATAATTTTTTTTCTTATACAACATGACGCTATGGGTTTCCAAAAGATACTAATACCTACTTTCCAACACCCATCAACAAAATGTAAGCATTAAACTTAACCACACATAATAATAATGATTGTAATAATAATGATAACAAATGGTTTATTGGTCAAACATTACCCGTGCAATCGCAACCCTGAGAATTGTTAGATATTGTTAACATCACCAACTATGTGATATGTATATATTTTGTCATACGTTGTACCCGTTAAATCTGTTTTGCAATTAAGTTCTGCTATAACATACTTCTTCCATACACTCTTCGTGGAACTGTCGCAAGGGTCTACATGTAGTTACATGTCTAAAGTTTAAACTTTAGATCCAACAGGATGAAGTTCTCTGACCTAGAGCTTTAGACCGGTCACTCTGGTATCCTCAGTAGAGGTATCTGGTAGACGATGTCGGCCCCCGTCCCGGTTGAGTGAAGGGTGATGGGTCCTGATGTAAATACCATATACCTTTGACCAAGTGTTAACGTCACACTTCAAAGAAGCCACGTGACAAGCCTCACTGGGTCAGTCTACTGAGGAAGACCAGAGTGACTAGTCGAAAGCTCTAGGTGAGAGAACTTGTTGGATCTTGTTGGATCGTGTTGGATCTAGATCTAAAGTTTTAACTTTAAACATATAGTAAACATGTTCTCATTTGAATTCTTCCCTAGTCAGTAACATAAACCCGGTCACCATAGCAGTGATCGTGGAACTGGTAGCTCCTAAATACTGGTAGCCCACGTGATCCAGAAAGTAGGCGCTGATTGGTGGAGAGATGATCTGCGTCAGACTTTCGACCATGGCTCCCAAAGCCATCACAGTACCTGGACAAAAAGGTAAAAAAAGTATTAAGAGATTGAATGAAGAGAATTTTTACACAAACATTTGTCTCAAAGAAAAATATTTACCTCACTGCATAATCATAAATAGGTTCATTCGTTATAAGACAAAACGATAACTAGTATTGTGGATGCCTGCAGTACCTGTGTCTTCGCCAGGTGCCGCTTTTGACAGGGCCGACAGGACGACATTGTTCCTCAGGATGACTCCGAAGTTTTTCAGGATGGCATAAACGTAAAGGTGCCAGTTTTCCGTCATACATGTCTGTAAAACAACACATACATGTCCAGGTGTGGTTTAGGTGTTGTTTAGGTTTTGTTTAGGTCTGGTTAAGGTGTGGTTTAGGTGTGGTTGGGGTGTGGTTTAGGGGTTGTTTAGGTCGGTTGAAGGGTGGTTTTGGTGTGGTTTAGGTCTGGTCGACGGCTGGTTTAGGTGTGGTTTAGGTCTGGTCTAGGGGTGGTGTAGCTCTGGTTTGGGGGTGGTTCAGGTTTGGTTGAATTGTGACACATCTCAGCCCCATTCACTACTGTAATAAAGTTTTAAATTAGACGCATTCAACTGTTGGAAGAAACTGAAGCCAGTATATTACAACTGCAATGTTTCATTAACTTGATAACACGATTTCGAATATTCAATTCTTTAAGACTTAGCTCACCAGTGTCATGTAAGAAGTGGTCAACGCCAGTGAAGCCAGCATCAGCAGGGGGAAGTCCTTGTAGCGCTTGGTCAGCGGACGGATCAACACCACTTGGAGTACCTACAAAACAAAGACGCTCATTTTCCTCAAAACAACTGCCACAATACAGGCCAGATTGCACTATCAGCAACAGAAAAGTTACAGTATTACATTCCTACGTTTTCCTTCTGCGAAGCTTTGCTGGACATGTGTGGAGACTCCCTGATCTCAGAACCACAAAAACAGCCCTAACATGGAAGCCAGAAGGCACACGCCCGAGAGGGCGGCCTAGAGTGACTTTGCGGAAAACACTACAAAATGATGGGGTAAAACTTGGACTTAACTCACTTAAGGATATGGCAGTAGTGGCGCAAGACCGAAACCTTTGGAGACAAAAAGTCAGACAAGGAGTCGACCTATGCAACAAGGTTGCGGGAGGATCTAAGGTCTAAGGTAAGGAAGGTTAACATAAGTATAGGGTATCTGTATCTGTATAGCCGGTATAACCGCCTTTCGGCGTAACACACCAGCTTCTGTATAGCCGGTATAACCGCCTTTCGGCGTAACACACCAGCTTCGCAGGCACGCGGCGCGGCTGCAGCTGGCTATATTACACCGATCAACCTGTTACACCTAAGTGAACTAACCCTTCAACTTCTAGCTCTAGACATTGTTTAAAGCTATCTAATGACAATGCCCCTAATGTACTTGGTGACAGCAAGTTACACTCTGTGATACTTCTAGGAAAGAATGAATGGGTACACTCACCACCGAGGCCAGGGTGCTGTACATGGTGAACATGCCAGCTTCCTGGGGGCCCATCTCAAAGTTGTCTCTCAGTATGATGGGGAAGGAATTCAGGATGAGCTGGTTCGCCATAATGAAGGAGAACCGGATTCCGAGTAGGTGCGCCACTGCCCGAGTCTGCATTGGCCTCACGATGTCACTGAGGCTGACGATGCCCCTGCCTGAAAGTGTGAACAGAATGTAGTTGTTAATCGGTGACAAAATGTACTGAAAATACAATGCAGCATTATTATGTTTACCGAAGGAAAACATATTGTTGCTTCCTCCTCCTCTTCTTCGTCTTCTCTCCAGTGAGCTCAATGACCAATTTGCTGTTTCTGTTACCATAGTTACTAATGTTGGGTTACATCATGTTGCAATTTTATAGCAAGAGGGATTTAGACTCCTGTCTAACCACATATATGAAATGTGTTTGAGCAAAAATTAACAGAGCAGGCCATATGTGAAGGTAAACACTATGCATTTGCCTTGCAAATGTTACCTTTCTTGTTCATCGGCAAACTTCTATTATGGCTGGAAAGACAGTGTGTAATTGGCCAGTCATTTACCATATTTGCCACCCAAGGAAAAGTGTTCTTTCCTACAGCTTTCAACCAGTCACTCTGGCCTTCATCAGTAGACTAACACAGTGGAGCTTGTCACGTGGCTTCTTTAAAGTGTGACGTCAACACTGGGTCATGCAGTCTACTGAGGAAGATTAAAGTGACTGGCCTAAAGCTCTAGGTGAGAACATTTACTTTCAGTGGCAAGTATGGTAACTGTCTGGCAAATGGATACTGACTAGCCAATTCGATACTGTCTTCGCAGATACCAAAAGATTTGCTTGGAGATGTTCAACTTACTTTTGGGTACGTTCTTGTTCTTGTCTCTGAGTGGCTTTGTGTCTGCAGGAATGTAGATCCAGGCGAGTAAGGCTGACACACAGGACAACATGGCGGTACACAGAAATGTAGCCGTTGTTCTGTAAAGAGAGCATCAACAACTTAAAAATCATTCGTTACTTCAATGGATGTACTGTCTTCATGCAAAAAGAACTGTCTTCATGCAAAAAGAATCCTCGTATTTTTATTTAATGAATGAAGTTTCTATATTTTTAATTACCACATTCGGAACAATACACTACAAATGTCATTATCGGAAGAAGAAGAAGAAAAAGAATCTTAAAACGTTAAAAAATGGAAAACAACAACAACTGCATCTATATTTATCTAATCCAGGCAATAACTCATTGACAATTTGATAACAAAGCACTTACCCATGTGCGCCAAAAAGCAGTTACTCAAGCAACTTGCTTAAGTAACTGCTTTTTGGCGTATCTTATTACCTAGATGTCTAACCTTCATTGATGTAACTTACCCATATGTTTCGGTGATAGTCCCACCAATGGCCGATCCGACCATGTGTCCAACATAGGTCAGAACCCGCAACGTCCCCATCTCTGTGGTACGAGCTGCGTCATCAGTGACGTCAGAAATCAACATCTGTTGGGCTAAAAAAAAGGGAAGAAACTGGAATAAGATCATGTCGATTTGATAATATTGATGACATTCCCTGGGAACCCCAAAACTGATGCAAGCGTGTCAACAAAAAAGGTCTTGTAAAAAAGTTACCTTCGTTAAAAATATTTACGTTGTCCTAAAAGTTGAACAAATGACTAAATAATAACTCTTCCTTTTCATCATGATGTAACGCAACACTAGTTACCATGGTAAACGACGTCTTGTTCAGATCATGACCTTATTTGTTTTGAGAAGAAGAGGAAGAAACTGAGCAAAAACAATATATGTTTTCGTCGATGAATGTTAGACATCCAGGTAATACGATACGCCAAAAAGCAGTTACTCAAGCAACTGGATATGATTTTGGAAACGATCAGACATTTCAGCTAGTATCCACTAGCTTTCAGACGAAAGCCAGTGGATACTAGCTGAAACGTCTGACCGTCTGAAACGTCTACGCTTTTTGGCGTAATATATCTTTTCCTTCGGTAAGGCCACAGCGAGTAATTTTTATGGATGACATCAGCGCGCGCATTAATTTTCGCCTGATTTGGGGAAAAAAAAAGAAATTTTGTTCCCTTCTGACGGTGATCAACATACCGAAAATGGGCAAAGATGTTGTTACAAAGGCTCTGATTTAATGTTTTGTTTTTCACTTTGATGCAGTGATATGTGATGCTGGCTGTGTATATGTGATGTTCCCACTGAATCAATGATTGAGTCAAAATTTTATAATGTAGGAACCTTGTTTTTTCGTCGTCGTCTTGTTTTATTTCGCCCGCTCGCATTAGATTTGGAGTCTGCGGATGATATCATCCATAAGATTTACTCGCTGTGGCCTAAACATGAAAAGTTGAGACTTACACGTTGGAGCGTGTGAGAACGCGAAGGGGACCTTGGTCAGCAGCAAACCGGAGAAAGAGTCACAGGTTGACAGCATGACCGCAAAGGTCGCCATGGCAACGCAGGACAGGGTCAGCGACATCCGTCCTCCGTACACGTCACCGAAGCGGCCGACTAGCGGATTTCCGATGAACTGCAGCAGGGCAGTGGCGGTGATGAGATGCCCCCAAAGCGTGTTGCTGAGGTTCAGACGCTTGGTGAGATACTGCATGGGGAAGAGGATTAGGTTTTATTGTAGTAAAATTGTGCAGGTAAAATTGTGCAGCGTATATGACACACACACGAACTGCCACACTCACACACACACACACAGACACACACACACAGACACACACACACACAAACACACACACATATATATATATATATACTTCTGTGTGTAGGGGTGGATGAGTGTGTGCGTATATATACAATCATCAAGTGATCGTTCTGGTTCTTCTGTAGTGACGTCAGCGGTATTTCTCGATTTGTTTTGTTGCTATGACAAGAAATGGAAAGTGACGAGGTTGACAGCCCCGAGCAGAAACCCAAACCTGAAAAACCAGGTGCCGCTTTTTGTTGTGACCACTCACCTGTTATCTAACACTTTACAGCCTGACCTATCACCTACATTACTCCTCTTACTACACATCAAGTAAAGTGATTGACCCCCCCCCCCCTAGGCTGTGGCTATAGACAACTCAGAGTGACTCATATAATTAGGTGCTTCGATCAGACTGATTGTGTACACAAATTATATGGCAGAAATATGCATTTTTGCTAATGTAGAAAGTTTATTTTCCAGTCATTTCTTTCCATAGTAAGTTGACTCAACCCTTGAATATTCCAGAACAATATTCTGGTAAAGAAAATGCAACATCATTGCTCCATACAAACATGCTTAAAAAATGTGATCGATCTTCCAATTTAACTCCTGGCAACATGCACAGATGATTGACCAGTGTCTTTTGTTAATTACTACTGTGTGAATTATTGTCCAGTAGCCAGGAGTGCCAGTTGACAGTTTACCAGCTTACGTAAAATCTCATCTTTACCAGATTCTATTGCAATGATCGGTACCTCAGTTTGTTGATGCTTGATAAGATAGACCAAGTTCATAATTATATACTACCTCATGTGAAAGACGTGTTTCCAAAGAAGCAACATGCACACATGGTTGACCAGTGTGTCTTTTGTGAATTACGACTCTGTGAATTATTGCCCAGTAGCCAGGAGTGCCAGTTGACAGTTTACCAGCTTACGTAAAATTTCATCTTTACCAGATTCTATTGCAATGATCGGTACCTCAGTTTGTTGATGCTTGATAAGATAGACCAAGTTCATAATTATATACTACCTCATGTGAAAGACGTGTTTCCAAAGAAGCAACATGCACACATGGTTGACCAGTGTGTCTTTTGTGAATTACTACTGTGTGAATTATTGTCCAGTAGCCAGGAGTGCCAGTTGATAGTTCACCAGGATCTTTAAAACCTCATGTTTACTATATTCTTTTGCAATGGTAAAGGGATAATGTCGTCAGTCTGTTGTTTCCAAAGAAGCTGAACCTTTGACATGTGCTTTTTAATTACTAGCCTACGTAATTATTAGACTACATAGTAATTAGTCCTCTTCGGGGGGCTACCAATGTAGGCTGTTCTTGTCTAGATAACAAAAGGCGAGGGAAAGTGTGAACAAAACGGTAGACCAGCGTATCATTTGTGAGTTTCTGCTTTGTTAATTACTGTCCATTGGCCAGGGGTGCCATTTGGTAGCTAAACAGCTTCTGTAAAACTACATCTTTCCCCGATTTTACTCCAATGTTCGAAGGATAATGATCTCAGTTTGTTGATGCCTGATTAAGTAGACTAAGTTCATAATTATATGATACCTCATGTGAAAGATATGAGTGTTTCTAAAGAAGCTGATGACCTCCTGACCTGTGCTTTTATCTACCAGCCTGTGCAATTACTCCACTAATTATCTCTCTTCGGGGGGGGGGGGGCTGGCTACAAATGTTGGCTGTTCTCATCTAGACACAAAAGGTGAGGGAAAGTGTGAACAAAATGGTTGACCAGGGTGTCTTTTGTGAGGTACTGCTATGTCAATTACTGGCTAGTGGCTATGGGTGCCATTTGATAGTTAACCAGTTTCTATAAAACCTCATCTTCATCACATTGTATTGCACTGTTCATTGAATAACATTTGACTTCAATTTGCTGATGTCCAATAAAATAGACTATGTTCATAATTATATGATACCTCATGTGAAAGATATGAGTGTTTCTAAAGAAGCTGATGACCTCCTGACCTGTGCTTTTATCTACCAGCCTATGCAATTATTTAGCCCTGTTCGGCCGGCCTACCACTGTACTTATCTATACAACTAAGGGTGAAGAACCGTATGAACGATTGACCATTGTCTCTTTCGTGAATTACTGGTGCGTCAATTATATAATTGCTGTTCAGTGGCCCGACTACCAGTTGGTAGCTCACCAGCTTCTGTAAAACTACATCTTTCCCCGGTTTTACTCCAATGTTCCAAGGATAATGATCTCAGTTTGTTGATGCCTGATTAAGTAGACTAAGTTCATAATTATATAATACCTCATGTGAAATATGAAGCTGATCCTATGACATGTGTTTTTATCTACAAGCCTATGCAATTATTACAGTACTTAACATTAATCTTTTTCGGTGGCCTACCAATGTTGGTTGTTCTTATCTAGACAAGTAATGGTGAACGACCGTATGCACGAAATGGTTGACCAGTGTCTCTTTCGTGAATTACTGGTGCGTCAATTATATAATTGCTGTTCAGTGGCCCGAGTACCAGTTGGTAGCTCACCAGCTTCCATAAAAGCTCTGAGTCATCTTTACCATATTTTATTGCAATGACCGGTACCTCAGTTTGTTGATGCTTGATAAGATAGACTAAGTTCATAATTATATAATACCTCATGTGAAATATGAATCTGATCCTATGACATGTGTTTTTATCTACCAGCCTCTGCAATAATTACACTAATTAACTCTCTTCTGGGGGCTACCTCTGTAGCCTTTTCTTATTTAGATAACAAAAGGTGAAGGAAAGTGAGCACACATGGTAGACCAGGGTGTCTTTTGTGAGTTACTGCTATGTTAATTACTGGCTAGTGGCTATGGGTGCCATTTGATAACTCACCATCTTCTGTAAAACCTACATCTTTCCCCGGTTTTACTCCAATGTTCCAAGGATAATGATCTCAGTTTGTTGATGCCTGATTAAGTAGACTAAGTTCATAATTATATAATACCTCATGTGAAAGATGTGTTTACAAAGAAGATGACCCCCTGACATATGCTTTTATCTACCAGCCTGTGCAATTATAACACTAATTATCTCTCTTCTGGGGGCTACCACTGTGGGCTGTTCTTATCCAGGTAACAAAAGGTGAAGGACTTATAACCCTTTAGTATTCCAGAACAATATTCTGGTAAAGAACATGAAAATGCAACATCGTTGCTCCATACAAACATGCTTAAAAACTGTGAAAACTGTGTTAAGTACACACCGATTTAATTTTATGGATAACATCCTCTGAAGACCCCCAAACTAGTGCGCGCGGGCGAAAAAAATAAAAATCCGGCCAAAAATAAAAATGCTACAAAACCACAGGAATACAAACCTGGTATTGTGAATTTGGCGCATTACATAGCGACGTATACGACAGGCCGACACATGCTGGATTTTTGCGGAATATATGAATCGACACTGTACGTATGTACTGAGATCTTGAGTCTTGGAGCTTCGGTAGCCTGGCTGCCGTCAGAGTTATCACCACCATGCACTACCCAGGCCTAAAGCCAGGCCAGAGCCTCGGAATACGTGATCTTTTTTTTTTTTTTTTTTTAGATCGGGCGAAAATCAATGCGCGCGCGGATGTCATCCATAAAATTAAATCGGTGTGGCCTAAGTACAACTGTAAGCTGTTCGTATTAAGACAGCTAAAGGTGTAGGACCCTGTGTACAAAATGGAACACCAGTGCTTTTTGTGCCCTAGCAATGTTGGCTGTTCTCATCTAGACACAAAAGGTGAGGGAAAGTGTGAACAAAACGGTTGACCAGGGTGTCTTTTGTGAGTTACTGCTATGTTAATTACTGTCTAGTAGCTATGGGTGCCATTTGGTAACTCACCATCTTCTATAAAACCTCATCTTTCCCCGATTTTATTCCGATGTTCGAAGTATCATGATTTCAATTTGTTGATGTCCAATAAAAAAAAGACTAATTTCATAATTATATAATACCTCATGTGAAAGATATGAGTGTTTTTGAAGAAGTTGATCTTAATGACATATGCTTTTATCTACCTGCCTGTGCAATTATTACACTAATTAACTCTGTTCAGAGGGCTATCACTGTAGGCTGTTCTTATCTAGACAACAAAAGGTGAAGGACTTAACCCTTGAGTAGAAATTCCAGAACTGGTAAAGAAAATGCAACATCGTTGCTCCATACAAACATGCTTAAAAACTGTGAACGATCTTCCAATTCCACTCCTTGCAACACGCACAAATGGTTGACCAGGGTGTTTTGTAAATTAATAAATCATTTGCTATGTGAAGTACTGTCCACTGGCCCTGGGTACCAGTTGATAGTTTACCAGGATCTGTAAAAGTACATCTTTCTCCGATTTTATTCCAATGTTGAAGGAATAATGACCTCAGTTTGTTGATGCTTAAGCTTAATAAGATCGACTGTTACGTTCATAATTACATAGTACCTCATGTGAAAGATGTGTTTCCAAAGCAGCAACATGCACAAATGGTTGGCCAGGGTGTCTTTTGTTAATTACTACATGTACTGTGTGAATTATTGCCCAGTAGCCAGGAGTGCCGGTTGACAGTTTACCAGAATCTTTAAAACCTCATCTTCATCAGATTTTATTGCACTGTTCTAGGAATAACATTTGACCTCAGTTTGTTGATGTCCAATAACATAGACTAAGTTCATGATTGTATAATACCTCATGTGAAAGATATAAGTGTTTCTAGAGAAGCTGATCTTAATGACATGTGCCTTTATCTACTAGCCTAACCTATATTTCCTTTCATTTTATTTCAGTATATCCTCAAATCAACATTTACTATCATTTTTTAACATATTCGCTTTATAATTTTCACATTTTTGGCGACGATTTTGTGCACACGTGCCTTCCTTGAGTTGTCTCGACCAGCCTAGGGCGGTAGGCCCTCGATGTGGGTTAATGGCCTTCAAATTATCAGACAACTCAGTGAAAGCGAAGAGTGTTTTTGTGTGTGTGTGTGCACAGAAAATTCTTTAGAAATGTGACAGAAGGTCTCCCGTGCTCTATGCAGAGCGTACTCGGGTGTCGGCCAGTCAAACCCCAAGGTGGCCGAACTCCCCTGGCAAATATTCTCCTATATAAATTATATAGAGCCAGCGTAGTTAGTCTGGTATAGAGACTAGTAAAAGTGCATTGCATTCTTCCGAACCGTGAAAATACTGACGCAAATAGATTAAAAAGTGATATTAAATGGTGAAATCACCGATATTTGTAATATATCTATGTTAACCTTCAGAGAAGGAAAACGTTTTTTTTTCTCCGTTCTTCTTTTTCCACTCCAAAGCAAGGTCAGTAACCTGTACCATACTAAAACACAAGGTTAATGACCTGGGCCAGATGGCTGTCACCATGGTAACTGGTCATGTTCAGTGACCTGGACGATACCTAATAAGGCGTTATGATTATTAGACTACTTCTTTGGCAAAAGTCTGTTTGTGAGCACAAAATATTCTTCAGAAATGTAAAATAATGACTCAAATATATTGAAAAGGGTAAGTAAATGTTGAAATCACTGATAATTGTTATATATTTATGTTAACGTTCCGCTCCAATGGTGAGTAACCTGTACCATATTAAAACATAAGGTCTATGACCTGGACAATCACTGTCACCATGATAACTGTTCAATGACCTGGACCATACCAAAAATTACGCGTAACGATTATCAGACTACTTAAGCATAAATGTGAGCACAAAATATTCTTCAGAAGTTTGAAATACTGACTCAAATACATTAAAAAGTGGCAGCAAATGGTGAAAGTATATTTCAAATCTTTGTTAAGAATAAATTACACAATGGAGCTTTTAAATGTTCAGATTACCCATTGATAGAGTCGCATATATATTCCCAGTCGAGCACGCTGCCGCTACGCCACACGACCCCGTATTAACTATTCATATAAAAAAATATACAGAAATAGTGCCCATGATTATTATTTTAACAAATTCTGTGTTTTGTGGTCTTTTATGTCGCACTTTTCGTTCCCAAATGCTGCCCGGACGTGTGGGAATTGTGACCTCAGCATTGCGGCACGGCCCGGGTTTCCAAATGTTCCACAGAACGATTCGAACGCGTTTCGACCGAACCGCTTTCGAAAATTCGAATACAGGATTCGGCTGTTGGAATTGATGTTGTTGCATTTTTTTCTTTGGTCTAAGGACACGAAAAGTTCGTTTATTTCGCATTGAAAGTTGTGTTTTCTCGGGATGACCTAAATATGGTGTATTCCGCATCACCCTCGGTCCCAGCCCTCTCGCGGGTTCGAATTCCCTTCTACCCTCGGACGATCCGACCCACAGTCGGGATGGAACCTCGAGAGGTTGCGGGTTCGAGTCCTGACATGCCACCGATCTTGTTTCCTTGTTGGGAAAGGCACTTTACACGACTTTCCTCACTTAACTCTGCGTTGGTGGCGGCATAAAATGAGTTGATGTAATGACTTGTTTACGTGAACGAAAAATTAACAATTTTTATTAAGAGTACATGTATACACAAATAGTGCTCATGGTCAATTTTCTACAATTTTTTTTTTTTTTGCTGTCTTATATCGAAAATTTCGTTCCATACGACTGGCCGCGCCGGGTGTTGGGAAATATGACCGCGCCATAACTTGAGTGTGCCGTCACCATGTCTAGTCATGAAACATTGGAAAATATATTTCCAATACTTGACTAATATTGAAAAAAAATATCTTTCTTATGCGCTTTGATCATCCTGTATTAAACAAACCCATTTCAAATTATATTTCAACATCTCAAAGAAACGAGAAGAAGCCGAACCTCTACATTAGTGTAGTTTTAGAGCGGTTTGTACTACAAACATGGGCATTACCTTTTCATTTGTTCACCTAGGACATGAATGTACATGTGTACAATAAAGGTTATTATTATATTAACAAAAATCACAAACTTACCGGTAAAGCGCCCTTGTTCATGGTCAAACACATCTGGTGTAGAGCGTTGGTCACTCGGACGATGGTCAAAAGCCGGGTCTTCTCTCCTTCCCCCATTTGGTACCGACGGTCGCTTCCCTCTACTGGTTCATCTGGTCGACCCTGCTTTTCCTTTTCGGTCCCCTCAGCTGGTCCCATCTGCCTTTTCGTCACTTCGGCCGCCGCAGTTGAAGAAGAAGTCGTCTTGTTGGAGCTCATGATGTTTGGTGTTAACTTCAGAAAGTATATCTTCCGTCTGATGTGTTGTCTAACCGTTTTCCTACTTTTTGCCCAGTGTGCAACACACGTGACTATATATATAACTTAGGTAACTGGTAACTGGACCGGTATTTTCAGGTATCATGAACATTTATCTTATGACGTAGCTTCCACAGCATGCCAAAAACTGGGGGTTTTGGGGAGGTCTTCAGGGTCTTTTATGTGCTATATTCTGATTACATATAGACAACATAGCCGGCCTGGTTGAATTACCCCCGTTTTTAGAACTGGGCTGATCAGAAATCAGCCGAAAAGACCACCAAACCCCCAGTTCTAAAAGCCTGCTACTTATGACGACTGTTTCCCAGTATCCATCCAGTATGTAGAGCAGAGTACTAAAGACTATGACTTAGGCCCCAACGACTTAATTTTATGGATGGCATCCTCTGAAGACTCCTAAACTAGTGCGCGCGGGCGAATAAAAAAATACGACCAAAAACAAAAATTGCTACCAAACCACAGGAATACAACTGGTATTGTGAATTTGCGGCAGTATATAGGCACGTACGTATACGACAAGCCGGCACATGCTGTTTTTTTTTTTGCGGAATTTATGAATCGGCACTGTACGTAAGTACTTAGAGTTCTTGAGTCGTGAAGCCCCGGTAGCTACCATCCAGAGTTACCGCCGGCTCCCTATTGTCGCTAACTACCATGGACTACCCAGGCCTAGAGCCAGGCGAGAGCGTCGGAGGACGTGATCTTTTTTTTTTTTTGAGAACAGGCAAAAATCAATGCGCGCGCGGATATCATACAAGAAAATTACTTGCTGTGCCCTTCGGTAACTGGACCGGTCTTGTCGGGTTACCCTTAGGCCGCTTGATTCTCAGTACTCATATATCACCCAGTAGAGCACAGTACTAATTACTAAGACTAACATGTAGCGTAGATAATTGCACTCCACTGTACAGAAACGTTTTACTGAAGAACAGAGATCGAAGTCTACCACCTTTGGTACGAGGACGTAGACTGTCACAAAGTCATGCAGCCGATTTTACCATGGATGAATATGTTTGCCTTTGGCAAATATTTTTGTTGTTTTGTTTTTTTTTGCTCAGTTCCTTTTTCTTATTCTCCAAAATAAGGACAATCACCTGGAATAGACGTGTGTCACCGTGGCAACTAGTGTGCTGTATTCCAACATGTAATCACCAGACGTGGTGACGGCACACTCAAGTTTTTTCAAACTACTAGTATATTAATGCCGCCACCAACACGGCAACATAATACAATACTCATTTTCACCTGAGCGAAGTGAGGAAAGTCGTGTTAAGTGCCTTTCGAAAGGTGTTGGTTAACATTATGCAATCGTAACATATACCAAACAGCATCAAAACCCATTCAACCCTTTTGTTTCATACATAAAGACAGGCATAAACAGACAAACAGCCTTTTGTGTTGAATGTGTATCATTACTATTGAATTTATTTTTATTGCACATCAAAAAATCACACACTACATTGTGTGACATAGTTCATAATCATACATTTTTCTCATTAACAAATATATTAATTTACTACTAGTATATTTTTGGGTGAGAAGAATTATCAAAAGTCGCAAAACTTAGTCGTAATTTTTTTATACTAAATGCAAATGTTACTTTTCTAGTTCATTCATTCGTTCGTTCATTTATTCAATAATGGAAGACCGTTGATGACGGAATCATTCATTCATTTATACATACATTCATTCATTCATTGATCATTCATAAATGCATTTATGCAGTATGAACTTTGAACTAGAGTAGCATGGAGCCAGAGAGGAGTATAAGACCGTTAATGGCGGAACTTGTGAGTCCAAGAGAGGAGAAGCCGAGGTTTTCCAACATAATCGCGCTGAGGAGCGGGGACATCACCATGGAGAGGTGGTACACTGTCCCGGTAAAACCCATCACTGCACCTGTACATAGGGGAAATGTAATAAAGAGTCAGAAATACACACTCAAATACACATATATATGTCATGCACACACAGACAGGGACACACACACACTCACATACACACACTCACACATATTTAAATGCAGAGAGAGAGATACTGAGAGAGAGGGGGGAAGGGAGAGAGAGGGAGAGAGAGGGAGAGAAAGATAGAGGGACAGAGATGGACAGAGAGAGAGAAAGAGAGACAGAGAGAGAGAGAGAGAGAAACAGAGCAACAGAGACAGACATACACACACACATACACACACACACACACACACACACACACACACAGAAAAAGAGAGAAAGAGAGAGTCTCACAGACAGAGAGAGACAGAGCGACAAAGAGAGACAGACAGAGAGAGTAGCTACCTGTGTCTTCCTGTGGAACAGCCTTAGACAGAGCGCTGTTGATGACGACATCAAACATGACGTTACCGAACACGTGAGGCGCGAACCCGAAGTACATGTGCCGGACAGTGGTCGCTCCAGCCTGGAAAAAAGTTTCAAACAACTGTTAGGAAAGGAATGGTCACATTCCTATGGTGACAGGAGTCTAAATCCTTCCTGCTATAAAATTGCAACATGATGTAACCCAACACTAGTTACCATGGAGACAGACACATTCAAACAACTATTAGGAAAGGAATGGTCTTCGCATATGGTCTGCTCTGTTAATTCTTACTCAAACACATTCCTGTGGTAACAGGAGTCTAAATCCCTCCTGCTATAAAATTGCAACATGATGTAACCCAATACTAGTTACCATGGAGACAGACGTCTGGTTCATTTCATTGACCTTATTGGTTTATAGAAGAAGAAGAAGAGGTAATCGTGCACAAACAATATGTTTTCCTTCGGTAAACATTAAAAAAACGAACGAATAAACAATCAAATACATTTAGAAGTATTACCATGAGTAACCCAGCCACTGCTATAAGGAATGACGCGAGGAGAATGAGGGACTTGTCCTTAAAACGCGTAGACAGAGGGCCTACCACGGCGACTTGGAAAACCTGAGGAAAATAAAGAAAAAAACTTCAATGTTCAGCTTTGAATACTAGTACTTTGAAATATAAAGTTTACATCATTTAAAGTCCTGATAAATCTATAGACATATTGTCCGTTCGCTTTGGTAATTTATGACTTCAGTTACTTTAAATGTTAGTGGCAAATAAAGAAATACACAGTTTTTGAACAGTTATCAAAATATTCGTGAATAGTTTCATCAGGTTGGTAAGTCACTGAGGAAAGTGACAGACGGTCACCGAAACGTCGGCTGAATAAAAAAAAACTTGGTTGTGTGAAAAGAGTCTCTTTACTCAGTTACCAAAATACATTGTTGAAACTGTTAAGATAATTGTTTCAGGGTTTCGACATAGTGTCCTTACCGCTCCCATGATTCCAGAGGCCATGAAGAATATCCCAGTGTCCTGTGCGCCCATTTGGAAGATATCAGTGAGGATGACGGGAAGGATACTCTGTATGATCATACAGGACATCAGTAGGAGAAACTTCGTTCCAAGAAGCTTCGCGACGCCAGGAACCCTCAAGAGTCGCTGCAGTTCTTTCACGTCGAAAACACCACCCTCTGGAAACAAAAAGAATGCCAATGAACAGAAGTTAGGTACGTTACGTGAAATTCCACAGTTGTAGTAGGCCTACTACAATGTGAATTCGTCGTAATTTTGTTGAGTCGATAACTATTGTTAACGTTATGTGTTCTGATCATGACTATCCTCCGTAGCTCCCTAATGTCGCTGGCTGCAACGTGGCTATGTTCTGACAGCAATGAATGGACTTTTCCACTATGCTGTGTGGAAAAAGATTAAACAAAAATCCACTTACTTGGTTTGGGCTTGTCGTCTTTCTTCTTCTGTTTAGTTTGTGTGGGGATACTGAACCACACAGCCACTGTACTCAACACTGACAGGAGGGCGGCGACTAGGAACGACGTAGAGGGACTGAAACGAACAACCACAAGATTAACATCTAAAAAAATAATAAAGGGTACAAAAAGAAGAAACTGCGGCTTCCTTTTACACACACACACACACACACACACACACACACACACACACACACACGCACACACACACACACACACACACACACACATACACAAACACTCGCGTTTATTGTAGAAGGACCGCAATGCATTGACCTAAATGGAACAAGCGTTCTGTTCGAATTACCCAGATCGAACACAGTTCGGGTTCTACATAAAGTGGCAACTTCCGAGCCTAAATCTGACCAATATTTCAAAAGTTAAATGTACTTCTTTGGCAAACCAACTCCCCTGTCTATTTGGCAAATATCTACTTTTAACACCAGCTTCTGAAGCCTGGTATGGGCGAAAGAATTGTACCCAAACAATAAAGAATGGTCATAAGAAGTTAATATCTGATATAAAATATTCACCTGTATTTCTCTGTCACCATTCCACCGGACAGAGCGCCGAGGACGATACCACTGATCATAGAAAGTCCCAGCAGGCCTAGCGCGCCTGCCCTTGACTCGTCATCAGTGACGTCAGACACCACCATCTGGAAACCTGAAGAAAGTCACGTGAGTGACTATGTCAGCGTCCGCCATTTTGGTTGTTTAAAGAATACGCATACATGTATTACTCAATGTGTCGGAAATAATTGACTTCTCTAAGCTTCGAATAACGTTTTGGAATACTTTGAATGACTAAATTCAGCGACAGTTAAGAATGTAGCATGCAGTTAACCCGTTATAGATAATTACATATTGGATGTTTTGTTGAATGGCAAAAGTCTTTAATCACTTATTCAATGTTTCGAAACGTCGAATCTTGTATATTCTTGTACAGGTTAAAATAGCGGTTGTGGCTATTCAATCATTCACCAACATGAAGAAATCATTTACAGATGGATGTTTATTATTAAAGTGTGACGTCAAAACTGGGTCAGTCAACTGAGGAGGACCAGAGTGACTGGTCGAAAACTCTAGGTGAGAGAACTTTAATGTGTTGGGTTAAAATTTTAAACAAAAGTATTAGATTATGAAATAAAGACTAAGCTTTAACTTCCAACACTTAGATTACGGAATTGGGACTTACCCAAATTTTCGGTTGACTCCATCAACCTTGTTCACGGAATGGACCCGTCTACTCTTGGAACGTGACGTCAGAGACACGTGACCGTAGAAAATTTGGGTAAGTCCCAATTCCGTAATCTAAGTGTTGGAAGTTAAAGCTTAGTCTTTATTTCATAATGACTTGTACCAACACATATGAACTTTCATGCTAAGAAAGGTATTAGAAGATGTCTTACTTGGCACGATGTGTATGAAAAGTAGAGGCAGCCGAGTCAGGAACAGTACTGGGATGGATCCACAAGCAGCCAACATCAGGGACACGGTCGTCATGGCCAGAAACGACACCGTGAGGGACAGTCTCCCCCCATACACATCCCCAAACCGCCCAAAAAGGGGGCTCCCAATTAGCTGGGCTATGGCCGTGGTGGTGGTGAAGGCGCCGAAAATCCTGTTTCCGACTCCTAGCGACTTTGTCAGGAACTGCAGAACAAAACGCAGTGTATTTTATTACATGGTGTCACTAAAAAAACTCATCGGTGTACTCAAGGACATTATACACAGTGTATAATGTCCTTGGTGTACTGTAGAATGGCGGATCGCGGAGGCACCGAACAGTCAGTTCACGACTCCTAGCGACTTTGTCAGAAACTGCAAAATGGTAAATACGATGCTGCGCCAAAAATAACGGGACAAAGTTCACCTGACCGGGCAAACCGTTACACATTAGCGGGTCGTATATATTTAAGAAGTCCATTGTAACCTTAAGAGAAACATTCGTATTCTTACATGCACCTTAAGAAACAGTTATGTTATGCGTATCCAGAAACGTGACTATCTAGTTGTATGCCTGAACAGGTTAGGATCAGGTACGGTTCTGGATACTAACTTAGTCTCCGTGTATCCAAGCATTTACGCGTAAATTTTACCCCAGGTACGGTTCTGGATATGCGTGGACTATCCAGAACCCGGTGCCTGAGTATGGTTCTGGATACAGCACGGTTCTGGATACAGCAAGGCGTGTGTGTGTGTGTGTCTGTCTGTGTGTCTGTCTGTGTGCGTGTGTACTTACAGGTAATGCTGTTTGGTTCATCATCATAGCCAAGTTGTGCAACATGTTGTTCAGGTGAACCACGAGCAAGAGTCTACCGGTACCTCCAGGCGCCTTCTTCGGGGGAGGACCGCGGTTCTCCCCGACGCCAGTGCCCGGTCGGTCCGCTGACGGCCTGGCGGCCCTCCGCTGGTTAGCACTCATGTTATGTCTGCACTAAAATCCCTGAAAAACTCACAATAAGTTAAAGCCTGACTCTAGCTAGATAGCCATATGCCCAGCTGTACCGGTAGTTGTGTCAACTCTCGCGAGTGTTGGTTTTGGCGAGTAAGCTAATATTTAACCTGGAAACCAGACTGTTAGGATCTTGGACACTCCCCTCAGGAAATATGTCATTTGCTAGGCTGGATCCCAGACTGTTTCTAGGGCATAGGAACCAGTGCCAAAATGCCCTACAAGAAATTTTGCTTCAACCTCCTGTAGTCTTAATCTTCTTAATCTTATAATGACTGGAACAAAACCCTCTCGGGTATAACGTCCATGGGGCTCTGGATATTCGTCAAAACGCTATGGTAAGATTTCCTTGGGGGCATGTTGGTCCTGGAGCCTAGGAGCTGCCTTGTGTAGACCCTTGAAGATGTCTGGAACCCAGGCTATTTCACAATGCCCAAGTGGTTTACTGTCACTGTACTATATCAACAAAGATGCTAAGCCACACCTCCTAAAGAACATACATAGGAGGGTACATAGGATGGCATATGACCCTTGACCCACTAAGTCTTGTGGGAACTACTTATCTGATAGCCTGGATAACAGACTGCTTCCAGGGCCTAATTAAGGCTATCTACTAGTCTGCAGGGCCAACATGCCCCCAAGGAAATCTTACCACAGACCCTTACGTAGACCCCTCCCGACCCCAACACACACACACTAGTTAATTAACAAACACACATGCAAGCTAGTAACACACACACACACACACTCAGATGCACACATACACACACACTCCAACACACACACACACACTCACTCAGATGCACACACACACACACACACCAACACACACACTCACTCAGATGAACACACACACACACACGCACACACACACACACGCACACACACACACATACACACACACACACACAAGACACACGCTGAGACACACACAGGCACACACACAATCTCTAACACACACACACACACACACTCAGACACACACACACACACTCTCAGGCACACACACACACACTAGTTAACAAGAACAAAACAAAACATGGACAAACTTTGCTGACAACAATCCGATGATCGCAATTCTCTTTCATACTTGTGGAATGATGCAAATAAGATTATAATAATATTCTTATCCTGGGTTACAAAATATGCTACTTATACATGTAAAGTTTGCATTGAGAGATTTAAAAAAAGAAACAGGTTTTGCTAAATACACTACAGATGTATCTGTTCTATCTTATGCATTTGGTACAGAGACTTAATGGGAACAAATAATTATCAGTAAAAAAAGTACAATGCAAGTTTTGTAACGTTTCTTGTTTGGCTTTTGTTGGTATCATACGTGTGCAACCAGTGCACCAGAATGACTCTTTCTTACAATATTGGCAAAGTTCTAAATGTAGCTTCATTACATGTAGATTATACAAGGCACACACTATATATAAGGCACTATTATGAATCTAAATATTGTAATAAACTGTTGTCTACGTACACAGTAAGGAGGTCTCTTTGCATATCTTATTATAGCCTTCTTGACTTTACTAGTCAAGCATTTTTAGGGCTTTTAAAATGTTTTTTTCCTGGTGGCATTCAAGTTCTGAATACTGGGTTTCTTGTCGACTCCATAGCATGCCAAAACCTGGGGGTTTGGGGGTCTTCGGGAGCTTTTATGTGCTATTTTCTGATTGTACATGTATATAAGACAACATAGGCATAGCCAGCTTGGTTAGAACTGGACTAATCAGAAAACAGCCGAATACCATCAAACCCCATGTTCTATAAGCCTGCTACGGATGCTAGTTTCTTGTGCGTTACCTCTATACGAGAAAAACGCACAGGGAACCTAGTATCAAGTACTGATATATTATCAGAAAATGACCATGTTATAAGCCCCTAAAAAGCCTAAGTCATATTGCTTTGATATCTTAATGCAACATCTGGTTTAGATGTATCTAATACATATAGGCTGTAGCCAAGTCAAGGCACAACCAGAAATAACAAGTTTGAGTTTTAACTTTGACAACGAGAAATAACAAGTTTAATGGCTTATCATCTATTTAAAAAAATGTTTTTGAGAATACCTAACCAATACAGTGATGGACTATCTTTATGTCAGATCTGCACTTCAAGGTAATTTTGTTGTGTTTTAAAGAAATTTTTGCCCTTTTGGCTGAGGTCACTGACGAAAGCTAGTTTCCAAAATCATATCCAGTTGCTTGAGTAACTGCTTTTTGGCGTGAGGTTACTAAGATTTGGTCCTTTTATGACTCAAGAACTGCAAGACTTTGTTTCTATGTGTAGACCCTTTAGGGTTGTATTTTCAAGATGGGAGGTATTTGACTTTATCAAAAATAGGCCCTGTCAACTTTCTAAGGTGAAGTTCATGTTTTCAGAACAAAATGTTTTGACGTTTTGTATGTACAATATTTACAATGTCCACTAGAAAACTACAATAAGTATTTCTAAAAAAATTGATGTAGGAGGGAGAAAGAGATTGCTATCTGGACACCAGACTGTTTTCAGGGCATACACAGGCCAGTTCCTCAGATCTAGGGCTTGCCTGGGTGCCAGACTGTTTCCAGAGTCTACACAGGCCAACTCCTCGGCTCCAGGGCCAACATGCTAGCCTGGGTACCAGACTGTTTCCAGGGCCTACACAGGCCAGTTCCTGGCTCCTGGGCCAACATACTAGCCTGGATGCCAGACTGTTTCCAGGGCCGCCTACACAGGCCAGCTCCTCAGCTCCAGGCCCAACATGCTAGCCTGGGTGCCAGACTGTTTCCAGGGCCGCCTACACAGGCCAGTTCCTCAGCTCCAGGCCCAACATGCTAGCCTGGGTGCCAGACTGTTTCCAGGGCCGCCTACACAGGCCAGCTCCTCAGCTCCAGGCCCAACATGCTAGACTAGCCTGAGTGCCAGACTGTTTCCAGGGCCCACACAGGCCAGCTCCTTGGCTCCTGGGCCAACATGCTAGACTAGCCTGAGTGCCAGACTGTTTCCAGGGCCTACACAGGCCAACTCCTCGGCTCCAGGGCCTATACAGGCTAGCTCCTTGGCTGCAGGACCTACACAGGCCAGTTTATTGGCTCCAGGGCCAACATGCTACAAAGGAAACTTTGCCTACTCAGAGATTCAGCTACGCCAAAATTTTCCTAGGGGGCATGTTGGCCCTAAAGCTGAGGAGCTGGCCTGTGTAGGCCCTGGAAACAATCTGGCTTTCAGATTGAGACAGAGCTGAAACCATACCTTGAAAAGGCACTTTGTAACAGATAACACAATAGGCACAGAGTTCAAGTCCTGAACTATTTCTAACAAAACTGCTAAGGCGCATCATAACTGATTGAAGTTCAACAAAGTTCCACTTGGTCCCTTGGCAAGAGCATTGACACTAGAACTAGAATCTAATACAAAAAATCTATTTCCTATGCTTACTACAGCCTTGCATACACATATATCAATGAAGAGTCCAACCTAAGTAATGTTACATATACAAAAGCAAAGTAACTTTTCATAATTATGACTATGTAGTACAAATAGTAGAAAGGCTTTTTGCTGTTTCATCATGCTCTCTTTGAAATCCCTTGAAGACACTTTAAAGTTTTGCTGTACGTAATTTTAGACATCGTGTTGCTCTTTCATCGCTACATTATAGAATACGACCTTGAGACCATCACTACCTGGAAGATGACCTTGAGTTCATTCATCAATACATTATAGAACATGACCTTGAGTCCACCATCAATACCTGGAAGATGACCTTGAGTTCATTCATCAATACAAAATAGAACACGACCTTGAGTCCATCACTACCTGGAAGACGACCTTGAGTTCACTTCCGGTTTTGCGACCATTCTTCCTTTCCGGTCCTCTCTTTCGTTCGATTCTCCGTTCATGTAGTGTAACCCGGGGGTGCTGCTACGACTCGAAGACAGCGAGCTGTCCAGCGGAGAACTTATCGAGTGCCCGTTCTTCATGCTCAGGTCCTGCGGGGCTGCCTCCGGCGACAGGTGCCTGTTTGTTTGCGCGGTGGTGGCGGAGGATGGTTTCGGGGTCGCCCCCTGTTGTGGGGAGAGTGCCCGCGCCCTTTTTCTTCCAGGAGTGTGCTGAAGAACGTTTTCCAGTCTCTCGAGACGACGCTTCAACGCCTGAGATTGTCGCCGCCTTTCTGCGCACTGTCTCTCCAACTCTGTGAAGAAAGGCATTGAAAACACTCCTAACACCAATTTCCTACAGTTAGCTTTTTTTACCTCAGTTCTCTGAAGTTTAGACATCCAGGTAAAAGATTCAAACTCTACTGCTGGATAAAATATGGAGGTAACTTCTCTATGTTTTCAGTGGACTTTGGAGTGACAGCCAATCCTTCTATGGTCGAACACCCTATGCCAGTTCATTCTACTGATGCTGAAGAAGAGTGGTGGATGTTGCTTGAAATGTCTGTGAGTTATTTCGTATTTTATCCAGTAGTAGAGTTGAAATTGCCTATGAATTTCCTTTCATGCAAAAATACCTTTCCTACAACTGTTTTCAATGCACTACAGTATAAAGTACAGCATGCTGACTGACTGGTCTTATTGTTACATAAACAATAGACAGATCCACTAAAAAGATTTACACTGAAACCTCGATGACAAAGGTCTTTCTCTTTCTTGTAAAGCTCTGTGGAAAAGATTCCATACTTTTTCTCCAGTCATAAAGTCACTACTACTTGTTCAAAAATACAATAGATACAAGACCTACATAGCTGACCCATTTGGTATTTCTATTTAGCACTTTGTTGATTATTACCCTCCATGAAAATGGGGGTATTGTTTTTACTCCGTTTCATGTTTGGTCTGATATCTGAAGATCGGTGAGAAGGAACTGTACAATATTTGGCAGATTGATGGATGGGGCCTTGGAGATTGTGTAGGTTGACTTTGAGCCCCTGGTGATTGACCTTGGTACTGCAGTTTAATTTTTTTATTCTGTTGTTTGCACGTTATGGACTGTTTGTGCGATATTAAGGTAGCATGTAGTTGTTATTACCATGGTTTAGTTGTTTAAATTTGGGCTTCCTAGCTGTTTGCGTTTGATATTTACAATATGTTTAACGTTGGTCTTTTTGTGTTGAATGTTTGGAAAATCTGGTGGGTCGTTTGGTATAATATTTGGTATGTGGGTAGTTGTTGAGTCTCTTTGTGTTTTAGAGTGCATTAGCAGGTTGTCGTATATTTGTATTGCTTAATCTAAAAGGATTTCTACATTATCACCCCTATTTTATAGTAGTGTGGTCTTTGTTGACCCCAATTGGGATACCGTGTATCTATTTTTACCTCCTGTTTGACAGGCTATATATTTCTTTGGTCTGGTTATTTTTGGGTTACTGACCTGCCGGCCTTGCTAATGGGGCGGTTTGTTTGTGTTGTGATTGAGAGGTCAATGACCTCACCTCTGCAGGATTGATATCTGTGCCACTGTACCCCCCCCCCCCCCAACCTCTGTTACCAATTAGTGATGTAAATAAACTCGGGGCCAGTCCTGAGTTGTATATCTGGGAGTGAAGTCGTCCCTATCTCTCGTGACCACGTAACATCAATTTGCTCAGTTAACAAAGAGATCAGAGTAGGATTCTTGCATTACTAATAGCTATGAAATGATATATATGGAATAAAGTACAGGCTGCTCCATCAATTCTTTACTTCTTTCTTTCAATTCAGAACATACAAGTCTCTAAGTACTAAAACTCGCTTGAAAGTTTATCTGGGTTGGTACTTACATGATAAAAATTAAAATTGTACCAACACAAAGCAACTCCCTCATTATTCATGGCCATATAACGTCCAATTAAATTTAAACCCAGCTGTCATGTTTTAACAATGAACACATGTGATAACATAAAGAACCCTAACAAGAAGCCATAGGCGACAATTCTCCGTGAAGTATTATATATTGCAACAAAAAGAAGTAGCCATTGGCGACAATTCTCTGTGAAGTGTGATAAATCGAACAAAGAAAAATTGTTTAAACGCGCGTCGGCTCAGTCATCTTAAGACGCAACAACCAATCAGAGATGCGAGATGCCTACACGTGACGCGGGAAGGGCGCGCGATGCCCGAAATATTTTTGCGTCAATATTCAGCGCCGTGATTCAAGAGATTAATACCCGGAAACAATTTTTTTCTTGTTTTGAACGCATTAACATGCATTTACGCTAATCTAGTATGATTCAGGGTTACTTTTTTTTTAACCTGCCATGGCCAGATTATCTAAAGATGTGTGTATTGTGTGTACAATCTATAGAAAGAGAAATGTACATCAGGTCCGATCATCCGATTTTCACGTTTCGGTTTTTTGGACTCGGTTCATGAACGTATTTTGGTTTGGCTCCTGGAATGTGCAAAAAAATGACTCCCGGGACTGTCTACAGGGAACAGTCGCACATTCGCGGTGTATCAGGACAGCGCGACTGGTCGTCATTAGCGCAGTAACAGTTGCATAAACGGACGAAACCATTTCAAAGAAATGGGGATGTTTACGAAAATAAGCATTTACTCCAATATCAAAACAGCTACGGTAAAAATAAAAAGACGTGCATCATCCCGGACATAATGCAACACCACATGCGAAATTACACAGAAATGCGACGTACGGAAGAATGCGTTTTGGCTGCGAACATCTTCCAAAAAACTTGGCATCTCTTAACCATGGGCAAAAACATCTGGAACCACTTATAAAAACCACCCCGTATCTGCATGAACTTTTTTGAACCCCACTGCTATTCCAAACAACGCGTTTTTCTGGACCATTCCAATTCGCCTCGTAATTGTAGGGGTGCGTCTGCGATATTACATTGACCGCGAAAGCAGCAACGGCAAAAATACACATTCGTGCATCAACACGGGCATGCCCGCAGACGGCGTATAAAATTGCGTGCCGATTACACAAAGAGAACCCAGTGTTTTGACTGCGAACATGAAAAATCAGCCGATTACAACACTCCGTCCGGAGGTCCTGACCTCCTTCACGGAGTAACAACACCAACCACGTTCATGGAGGGAAGATGTCTATTGCTTGTTTCTTCATTGTTGACTTGATTCCATGCAGTGAGTTGTAGTCACAGTCAGGGCACCCACTCACCCCCATTTCTCTCAGTGGAACATTCCAACTTCTTTGGTCACTACCAAATATTGCAACACGACATAAAACCTTTTCTTTAAAATTATTTATATTTCCATGAATTATTAATTAAATCTTGTTTAGTTTACAATATTTCTGAAATGGAAAACGAATACTGAAGTAGAACTGATTTTTAGGACATTAAGTTTAGCACCATATTTGGTATTGATGCCCATATATGGTCAGGGTTCCTCTGTACCATATTTGGCATGATGCCCATATATGGTCAGGATTGGGCTGTACCATATTTTGCACCATGCCCATATATGGTCAGGTTCGACCATACCATATTTAGCATCATGCCCATATATGGTCAAGTTGAACATACCATATTTGGCATCAGACCATATTTGGCATCAGACCATATTTGGCATCATGTCCATATATGGCATGTTAACCATACCATATTTGGCATCCTGCCCATATATGGTCACAGTCAGGCCCTACCATTGTAGTATTGGGGGTGAGTGGGTGTGTCCGTCCCATGCAGTTTGGTGTTAGTTTAAGGTAATCAATAAAATATTCACCCAGGATATGTGTGGAAGATTGCTGACCTTGCAGATCTCGGTTGTACTCTTCCACCTGCCTGTCTGCCTCCGTTTTCTGCTGAGCCAGACGGGCTTTAACTTCTTCCATCAGGCCCAGACCGTTCAGAACACTCGTCAGCATCTGGGCTTCTGTATACAGAGCAGTATACATGTACAATGAATGTAAGAGTGTTTCACACATGTACAGTGGTCAGTATCGTTAGTTTAAGGACTTCTGCTGTGCCAGACGGGCTTTAACCTCTTCCATCAGGCCCAGGCCGTTCAGAACACTCGTCAGCATCTGGGCCTCTATGTACAGAGCAGTGTGTTGGTGTGTTGGTGTGTTAGATTCACCGCACCAAGAATTACCCCAACTCATTTCAATAAGTACTCGTATAGTAGGTTCTCGACGAGTGGTTCTCTCCAAACACAGGACCTACAGCCCATCCAACCAAGTAGCACTCATTATCACCTGAGTCAAGTGAAGAACTAGATGTTAAGTGCCTTTCTTAAGGGCACAAGTGCCGCACAACATTGGAGGATAATAGGGATTTGAATCCAGAACCTTCAGGTTCCAGTCAATGACCCTAACCAGTTAAAAGACCAACTTACCACCTTGTTAGGTACGCAGCCCTACACTGAAATTAAGTATACATGCAACAACAAATAATCTAACAATCTAGATCCAAAACTTGACCACTAACCGTCTGCAGTGCATGATCCGTGCTGAACACACTGCTGTAGGTCTGACAGGGCGTCGAATATCCAGGTAAAGATCCCGTCCAAAACTCCCACATCTCGGATTCCAGACCAAAACAACAGGGAATCTGAAAACAAGTCAACATCATTTACTTAGGTCAAAACATTTCTTATAGCCTGGAAGCCATCGCTACAAGCTATTCGCAGTTATGTAGTCTACTAGAATTGGCAAATAGCTTGTAGGGATGGATTCCAGGCTAATTTTCTTATGAGTGTTCATTTCCAAAACAAGATTGTAAAACATCTTACTAACATAATTCTGACTGGCCACCATGAAAAAATGTACCTAAAGAGATCTTAAGAGAGCAACATCCACTAGTATAATGCACTCCTACATATTTATACTCTGCATACATGTACCTAGGGTTGCTAGAGATCTCTCAAACATTACCATTGTCCAGTTTCTAACTGGCCCAGTTGTGTTTTTTTCTTAGCCTGGAATTGTGGAAATTCAGACACCTTGAGACTTGTGAAAGGTTCCTTACCTTCAGGAGAGTCAGGAGTTGGAGAGGTTGGAGTTAAGTGAGGTGTTGAGGCTAGCTAGGGTAAGGGTTTTTGTGAACAATGAGACAATTTTCTTCGCCTTTAGGAGACACAGTCTTTGGAGAGGCTAGGGTTGGGGTTTTTGTGAATAATAAGACAATTTTTCTTACCTTCAGGAGACACAGGAGTTGGAGAGGTTGGAGTGAAGCGAGGTGTTGAGGCACCCAGAGCAGCTGCTGCTGCATACAGCCTCTCTGCTGGAACCATCTAGAAACATAGAGAAAGAACATTCAGGTTTAACTTGCAGTTAAGTACTTTGATCCCTGGCAGGTAGAGAACAGACAACATTAACATTGCAATGAACAGCAAATCGTGAATATAAATACACAAATGGATGTTGGACTTGGAGTGGAAGATGCTTACATTTTTGACTGTACCTAAACCTGTGTACCTGTACCTGTAACAGTTGTAGTGCTAGTTCTAGTTCCACGGGTTTGTTGTTCTTACCTGAGGTATGCCCTGTCCCTCTGTCTGCACAAATTCGGGTGGCCTGAGCCCACTGGCCTGCAGACTCAGTTGCAGAGCCACACCAGAAGGCACGTCGAAGCGATTACTGCGGCAGGTTTTGGAGCAGACCTGCTCGTGCTGATAGTAATCCAGCTCTCCTGTCTCCATCATTCTCCTGGAAAGACGGTAATATTTTTAACTTCAAAGGAAACCAAAATGTCAAAATGTAAGCAGTATTCTTGCCTATCTCCAGAATTTGCCTGGACACAACCAAACTGCATCAACTTTAACTTAGTTTAGACCAACTTTGACAAACTCTGAGAAATGATACCAACTTGCAGCTAATACAATAACTGGAAGAGAAAAAATGGAAAGAAAAATAGAAAGTCATGGAAAGCATTCAAGAAAAGTTTGGAAGCCTTCTGTTGTAACTTGGTGCTAAATGCAAATAAACTGGATTATGTACATGTTGTAAAACTTTCTCTTATACCCCTGCATCATAGTCTTGAATTTAGTTACTTGTGTCACATTCATGTACGTGTTACTGTGAGTGGACCCAAACTCTTTATCACTTATTAGGTTAGTGGTCACATTTAACCTCACCCTTACCTGATCATGGTTCCGTTGATCCTGATCGCTCTCTTCCAGTCCTTCAGTCCAGCTTTCCCCGCCTCAACCACAAACTCTTTAGGAGTCCGCATCATTCCATTGTACTGGGAAAAACATAAAAATTAGTCTTTGAGACCACCCACTTCATTATATACCAGCTGCAATTTGAAATTGTACCTGCGAAGCTGGTGTGTCAAGCCAAAGGGTGGTTATACCGGCTACACAGATACAGAAGCTGGTGTGTTATGCTGAAGGGCGGTTATACTGGCTATACAGATACAGCTACAGCAGAAAGAGAAGGAATTTAAGTAGTGGGGCCTTAGCTAGAACTTTGAGCTAAAACTTAGTAAAAGCTTGGGAGCATGTGTACGTGTGTGTACATGTGTGTGTGTGTGTGTGTGTGAGTGAGTGAGTGAGTGAGTGAGTGAGTGAGTGAGTGAGTGAATGTGTGTGTGTGTGTGTGTGTGTGTGTGTGTGTGTGTGAGTGCATGCGTATATTATGTGTGTGTGTAAATAAGTCAATGAGTGTGTGAGTGAGTGAGTGAATGAGCCAGTGAGTGAAAGCTAAAGTACATGTAATACAATTCAAGGCATACATGTATGTATGGTGATTCTGTTAACTACTTCAGGTTTCACTATTTTTCTAAGTACAGTTTGTTCATAATACTAGTAGTACTTGTACATGTACATGTACATACTTTTGGTCTGATGCTTTGTGTTCCATTCAGACATACATTTTTGTAGACTGAAGTCTTAGTATTGTACCAGACACTTTTAGAGTTCACTTGCTTGTTTTAAGAAGGCCGTGCCCTGTTTGTACTAGCTGGTATCCTATTCTCTGCATTTATTTTCAGAGACACACATGAGTGCATCTTATAAACACTGAGTTTTAGCACTGTTACCCTCCCCAGTGACCCA
The DNA here is from genome assembly GCF_001625305.1 of Branchiostoma belcheri. Lineage (NCBI taxonomy): Eukaryota > Metazoa > Chordata > Leptocardii > Amphioxiformes > Branchiostomatidae > Branchiostoma > Branchiostoma belcheri. The sequence goes on along the minus strand of NW_017803898.1, from coordinate 1,871,893 downwards.
TGTTAGGCTTCAAATACCACCTTTCAGCATACATTTGTATATAAACATGTATATGCTATTATGTATTTATCAATAGACACATGTAGCTTTAAGAAATGTTTAGAGTTAGATGTTTAAGGGTTAGTTGGAACAAGTTGTTAGGTGTAATGTAGCCAGCTGCCGCCGTGCCGCGTGCCTGGGAAGCTGGTGTGTTATGCTGAAGGGTGGTTATGCTGGTAATACAGATACAGAATACAGATTTGTATATGATATGTATATGCAGGTTAATATCGTGCTGGTAAACTTCAAGTTTTGCAGGTATTTCAGTATGGTTTTAAAAATGCTGCCAGTAAACTAAGCCTTGTAACAGATATATTATCATGTCTGGTGCCTTCCACAAGGTAACAGAGAGGTCTTTTGTTCCCTTGTTGATGACTCATGTTTTGGAACCTCTCTCTACTGATCAAGCATAACAAGTTATCTACTCTAACCTGGGTGCCATCCTATTAAATTCTAACTATGCAGGGGCTCTTAGTGTCGGTAGAGGGACACAGTCGATGCATACATTCTCTGCTTAGCACTCAACATTTGAGACAGTATGGAAGTTAAACTCACACCACTACCAGTGGACTAGCCCCCTGCTATAGTGATTGCACAACTGTTTGGCCCAAGGGCTTCGAAACAGAGCTGGGGCCACCAAATGAGACCATGCTAATGGTTGTGAGAAGGACTTTAATCAACTAAGATTCCACCTACCTTGATACATCTTGAGTGGATTCCTGGACAGATGAATTTCTTCCATATCAGAAGCCCCTGGTTGTCCCCACACATGACTGGATACGCCACTTCGCTGTCCCCGTCACCATCGTCACTCTTTACAGGGGACCTTGACCCCTCATTGGCCGCTTCCCTGGTCGCCATGGCGATGTATTACCCAGAAACCTTTGCAGAGGAGAGTGGACTGAAGTATTAGAAATTAAAATGTTTATGACAAAAAGAAAAATTGCCCAGCTATGAAAATTAATCAGATATACGTGTATGTTATGCTTTAGACATAAACACATACACCACTTTCCCATCCCAAATGAAGATTATTTTTGAAATCCTAAAATAGCACCCTAACATGCGAGTGGTATCTTCCATTAGTAATAGTCATGTGATTCACATATCAGTGGTATCCCATGATATTGAAAAATTGATTATTGGCCTAGAATGTTTCTGGGCTTTTTCAAATGCTAGAACAAGTATCAAACACTCAGACTGACGAAAATGTGCTAAGTAATGCAGTAAATATCAACATCAGACAGACTTCCTCATCCAAAATATTTATTTTTTGTTTTGCCACCCTGAAATTGCTTTAGACACCTTTAAACTAGACTCTCAGACCTACAACCTGACTGTGCAAGGGTCAGTGACTGTGCAACACTGCGCGCAAGGGTCAGTGCCATAACATTTGTTTGACCTAACCCAATATTTCGAGCCCTGTCTAGAATATTTCTTTCTTGTTTTGCCACCCTGAAATTTCATTGAATACCTTAAAATTAGACTTACAACCTAACAGCACAAGGGTCAGTGCCATTACAATGTTTGTTTGACCTTACAGCACACTTCCATGTTCACAGTGACAGGCGAGAAGGTCAGATTCATTACTTCCGAAAATAGTTTCATCAGGTTGGTAAAGTAAGTATAGGATACAACTTTTAAGTGTTCTTATTTAGACAACCAATTCTCACCTAAATGTGCTGACGTTTCGATGTCTATCAGAAACCTTCCTCAGAGCTTATGACTGGTTGTGAATAAGAAGTTATACGAACACTTGTATCTTCAGGTCAGATTCATGTCTCCACAATGAATGTTGACATTTTAATCTGTTACAGCTGCATATTTTTACGTCATGTGGTTTTTCACTGTTCCTGTTTTGAATACTTTGTGTGCCAGATCAGAGCTTTCTAAACGACATCATGTTACGTTACCTAAAATAGATTGATAGATATACTCCTTTTTTTAATCAAAGATCTGGAAAAATGTGCAAAAACCAAAGTTCTTTCCAAGCAAGCTTCAATATGATTATGCACTGTGTTGGGTAAATATAATGTCATACTAACACTATAGAGTAGGAAGAATTTTATACATGTAGCCAAGCTGATCAGCAAAAAGTTGTAGTTGTATACATAGACATCAGTTCTGCATGTGTAAGTAATGTTGTTGTAGTTTGCTCAATGGACTGTGAAGGTACAACAAAGATCTGTTATCAAAAACCAATCACTTTGTACACTATTTGTTTACAAATTATGGGGTGTCATCTTCTACACAAGCTTTAGGTGGATAGGAATTGAATGATGTCAAAACACACATTTTTGTTATCTTTTTTTTTATTGAAGTATACTTATTACTTTATTAGATGTAACCTATTTGGAAATGACAATTCATATATACTACATACTGAACCCATCATAAAAAGCACGTTTTCATATATGAATTGCTTCTTCAGTCAACAATTTTGTCGTGTGATCTTTTATGCACTATCGTACTTATACATAAATAATTATTCTCTGACTCTTGGACACTTTTTCCAATGCCCCCTTTCACACTAATTCTAACGCACTGTCCCTTCTAAAAGCATTTAATTTTCTAAGCCAGTAAACCCGTTAATTGGCTGTTATACCCAGAACTCGTGCCACCCAGAGCAAAGTCGTGACAGTTGTCTTCCCACTTCCTCCTACACCCCCACCCCTGGGACACATAACGAAGCGCCCCCGCATATAACGCACCGCCCCCCAGCCCGCAGGGGACTTCCTGATGTAGCTGCCACCGCCGCTGCATGAGGTCACTGCGAGGATGTGCATGCATGGTCACACAACTACCAACTGACTGTTCCGCTTTTTCCCCCACCAAAACATGCCCTGCATTTCAATCAAGCATCCACTATATACGCCGACATGTTGTAACTAATAGCTAAAGCAGCGCTGCGTGACACAAGTGTCGCCCGAGAAGAGTTACGTGTCTGTCTTGAAAAACAGGACCATCCACGGGCGACTGGCTACAGGACGCTGGCCGTAACTCGATCCGAGCGCAGGGCTGGGGTGCCAGCCATACCTGATGGTAGCAAACACCCAAAAACTGCGCGCAAATCCCCCATGTAGTGCACACAAACAACGGCGAGGACACATCCCGTTTCGAAAGTTTGCCGGGAGGTAGTTTTTGGAGCGGATTTTGAGGGAGAAAGCGGAGAAAATGCGAGTTTTTTTGTCGTCGGTTCGCAGACGTGGTCACGCCAGCCCATTGGAATGTCTGTACGTGCGCAGCGTGACGTCAGCCGTGACTGACATGAAAGTCACAAGCCGCCGTCTGCAAACTTTGACACCGACGCAAATTTTCGCCTCTAAATCCAAAACCATGACAGAAACCACCCTTTTTTCTTCCAGATCCGTCCTCTAGAGGTTCTTACGGAGATATTCTAAGTCAGACGGCGAGATTTCACCCAGGCATTCCGACACAAGCGTTGTTTGTTTCTGACCGGGTTTAGCCCCCGACGCCCCCGTCTAACTGACGTAACGTCCCAAAACTCTACAAACTCCGATCTTCTCACGCTCTCTGCCGTACAACCTTGACCAGAAGGTACTCACCTTTACGCAGGGACGTCCACGGAAGCCGTACGGCGCTTAGTAGCGGGGTTTTGGGACGATTTTTGGTCGGAGAAGCCGCGGACGTGGCGGCGGCTGACGCACAGAGAAGACGGTGGGGAAGTGAGGCGCCGACGCACGGCGGTATTTATAGGGAGACGTGACGTCACCGTCCTGCACGGCTGCGATCACGCAAGGCGGGAAGTCGGGGCGGGGCTGTCCAACCGATGTCGCCCGATAGGGAGGGGGGTTTAGGTCAAAGACGAAAAAAATAAGATAAAAGGGAACTGTCTGCGTTTTTCATTCATTCATTAATTTCATTCATTCATTCATTCAGTCGTCCTTTCATTCACTCGTTTGTTTACCCTTTCGCTCAATCGTTCGATTATTCATTCATTCCACCACTGGTTCGTGCATTCGTTCATTTATTCAAGCATTCTTCTTTTACTGTATCCGAGCATTCATTCATTCGTTCGGTCCTTGTTGAGAGGACCCTCCAATAACGATTGTCCAACCGATGTCGCGCGCTGGGAGGGGTTAGGTTAAGTCATGAAAAAACAGGAGAGTGTAGGACTTTTTCATTCGTTCATTCATTCATTTGCCCGATCAGGGCGGGGCTGTCCAACCGATTTCGTGCGCTGGGGGGGGGGGTAGCCCGGAGAGGAAAAAAAATTAAAGGGTCAGGGTACTTTGAGCGTTTTTCATTCATTCATTTATTTCTTAAATTAGTCCGTTCAGTGGGCCGCTGTTACGCATTGGGTGGGGATTTAGCCAGGAGAAAAAAAATAAAAACAGGATAGAGTCGGAGTTCATTCATTCATTCATTCATTCATTCATTCATTCATTCATTCATTCATTCATTCATCCATTCCTTGGTGAGAGGACCCCCCCCCAACCGCGCGTTGGAAGGGGATTTAACTCTACCTCTGGGAGAGAAAAAAACGAGTGTCAGCGTTTCTCATACTTTCAAGCTACACAAGAAGTCACCAAAAGCCCGCAAATTAGTCTGCAAGACTAAACTGCCAAAGAGAAGAGAGGCATTCAGTCAATCCTTCATTCGATCTTGCACCCTGAACTCATTGTGAGAGGAATCAGTGGATTATAGTAAGTGTAAAAGGGTGAAAAAGACAGTATGTGCATTTTCCATTCGTTCGTTCTTTCGTTCATTCATACGTTGATTCATCCATTCGTTCTTTCTTTCGTTCATTCCTTCATTGTGAAATCGCTGCGGCAATTTTTTTCGGGGTAGCGAGTGCAAATTAGCCTGGGTACCATCCTGGTTAGTTTTAATACGTCCACTCCCACAGTCCATCGAATGGCACCCAGGCTATAGGAAATCTACATGATATTTTAGTCCACATTTTCGTTTATCTCCAAGCAGATCATACGGTGGCAAGGCAGTATCCATTGGACAGAGGAGTGCCTATTAGCCGCCGAAGTCGGTGGCTAATGGGCACTGTCTGGCCAATTTGATACTGTCTTTTGCAGCCGCCGAAACATCTGCTTGGAGATTACATTTCAGTCACTATTTTACGCTTGAAGCGCCTGGTATATGCAGTTCTTAAGCTTTCCGATAGGAGCGCTATTGCAAGTGTCAGGGACGGCGTGTTCAGAAAGTTGCATATGCAGTTCGAATATTGTATTAATGGTGAGCGACAACAACTAGCCGGGATTCGAACTCACAACCTCTTGGTCTAGAGGCAAATCTACATCATTGCAACTTCCTTATATACAAGAATCCTTTAAAAAGAATTTTAAAAAATACTGAATTGGACACAATTATAAACCTCGTAAACCTGATTCTATTTGATATTTTCTCGAGCCACACCCAGGTATTGCGAAGACAAGTAAATATGCAACTCGAGACTTGCATCATGGTTATAATTTTCATCATGACCAATAATGTTACGACAAGTAAATATAAATATGAATATATAATACTATTCAAATTGGCAGCTTCAGACAATCAACCCCACCATATACTTAGGACTAATCGTGGGTTGTTTGTCACACGGCATTGCGGATCAGCTACCGAAGGAGGCTGACACACCCTGCAAGAAAAACAGCAAACGCCACCCTATCCCTGTCAAGAAAGCGCCATATGAAACTCCTCTGACTAACTTAAAAGGTATGTTTCAGCCAGTGCATGGATGAAGAACTAAGGTAAAATTTGTTGTGTACACAGTTTGTCAATTCTTAATTTAGCGTCACTGGCCTACGCCCATAGTCAGACATTTAGACTTTTTTTCAAGTAGATTTTCAAGTGAGGGTGACAGATTTGCTGTTTTCTGACTGTCGGAATGTATGTTTCAGCCATTGAACGGAAAAAAGGTAAAATGTGTTGTGTAGACCGTTTCACAAGTCTTAATTAGCGTCGATGGCCTACGCCCATAGTCAGACATTTAGAGTTTTTTTTCTCAAAGTAGATGTGAGGGCGACAGATTTGCCATTTTCTGACCGTCGACGTTGTTAGATATAGTTTTCAGGGAAGGTCAACCGTCAAGTAACGTTTCACAATCGTAATATAAGCCTAGAAATTTAATAGCTAGGTTTTTAGATTCTGATGTAACGGCAATTTTGCCATCACAACAGTTTGAGAAAAAGAACATGCAGCAGAACAGTTAATATGTCTACACTTAGTACGTTTTTCTGCATTATTCAGAAGGGTGTACGTGACTAAGAAATGCAGTCCTCTTATTATTATGGCTATTTTAATGATATGCCAGAATTGGTAGATAAATGTTTGAAAGAGAATTGAATTGTTCGATTTTTTAATCTCTTGCTGATTTTCTTGTCTAGGAGCTCCAAAAGCGTCGTAAAAAGACGTCAACCATAGTGATATTTGAGCTTCAAATCTCAGACAATTAACAGTTCCATATATGTATATTAAGCTTAACTCCCGTTCCCAGGATGCATTGCGACTGGGTGGTCTCCCAGGTTGCATAGCGCATATACCCTGTTGACGTTAAACATCTTGTTTTTCTGTGTGTGTTTTGTGGTGCTGTGGCATTTTATGCTCAACGTAAATTGTACTACAATGGGTCAAATCTGACAACAAATGTGTGTGTGTGTGTGTATGTGTGTGTGCGTGCGTGTGTGTGTGTGTGTGCGTGTGTGTGTATGTGTGTGTGCATGTGTGTGTGCGTGTGCGTGCGTGCGTGTTTCCGCGTACTTGTGGTCAACATGAATCAAGAAGGCCTTTATGGATTGTGATGATATTTGGTATGTTGGTAGGTCTTAGGAAGACAAAGGTCAAGGTCAAAGACATCCTGGCGGCTGACCTTGGCACTGCAGCAGAACTTCCGTATTTGGTATCTTTTGTCTTCAACATGCTATATGGTCGTGATTTTTTAGTGACAGATAGCTTTTTATGTCAGGAACAGGTGGTGTTGTTTTCGTCCACCTAGAATGTATTCTGGAACTACAGGGGGAGTTTCCGGCGAAAATTTTCAAAGTGGAAGAATAATTATAAATTATTGTGTTCATGTGGACCTAATTTGCATAATTAATTTGGAAATTCATAAAAACCCATTGTACATGAAATGACTTTGATACATATAATGTATGTAATCTATAGCAATTGGGACAAAAACAGATGCAAATTATGCAAATACACACCTAATTTGCATAATACATGGAAAAACCTTCACCGACGTACTAGGAAGACTATTTGAGTCCGATTACATTTTCTCTTCTTTGTGAACAAAAACTTCCCCCTTACAACACTCATTTTATGGTTATTTCCAGTTAAGCATTATCTTGTTTTTGATCCGAGGTGCAAGACTTTTAAAAAAGGACTTGGCCTTAAAGAGGAATTTGGAGGACCCAGAGTCCTCCACCAATAAAGAAACTATCCCCTGTGAGGATCTAGTAGCTAAATTGACCCCGCACATCCTCCCAACATCATAAATGGATTATAAGCCACGGGGTGTCTGAACCCGACTGCCAGTGGAAACAATGGGAGCAGACGACAGACAGTGATTTGCATATTAACTGACGTTTGAAGTTTTGAAAAATGTTGTATTTTATCTTCACTAGTTTTTCTAACAAAACATTGCCATACAAGGAATGACAGTTGCAGCAAACCTATATATATATAAACACAATCCATGTAACATTTACTTGGCAGTCGTTATACACGATAAGGGCCTATAGTTTCCAATTTGAACAATTCCAGCAGAGATGAGCCTCTGTCAAGCTTCCATGTTTGTTTCAAAAACTTATATCTGTAGTCACAAATTGCACGTCTTATCCACAGCCAAACTAGATTTCTATTGATATGATAGTTGTATGTTAACAAATATACAATGGAGAAACATGTAGAAACGCATTTGGCGGCTTCTTGCATTATATTAGAATCCAAGTCTGAAATGCTGAATAGATGAAGTCCCAGTTTACCAGGATTGGCATAGTACATGCCTGTGTAGTTTATATTAGTCTATATTCTTGTTGTTTAGTAAAATATTATACTTTTCATGTACATATCCATGTCTCCACATAATGTTGAAGAGGTGTACTTGGTATACTATCTCAGCCTAGCTCTCCCCATGTGTTCACCACGGCTGCCAGTTGCAGAATGAGCTGTGAGAGTTTACAGTACCCGAATTTATTGGGTGGTTTTATAGTCCAACCTTCCTCTTTAAGTAGCATGCGGTTGTTTTTAGGTACAAGGTGGCAGAGCTAGCACCATGGGAAGAAAGCTGCGACACGTGCTGATTTTCCTTCTCATCAACCTGAAAGAACCCAACATGCTTTTTTTAATTTTCAAAGTTTTTGTAATTCTTAATTTTTTTTTGTAATTTTTAATTTTT